>NC_089325.1:330861-365861 GCF_036669915.1 Pocillopora verrucosa | reverse complement strand
CAATTAGCATCACAATTGTTTGAGACATCATTCATTAGTTACACAAGGAAAACCGAATCAAACTTTTTGACGGTATTCAAAGAGAAATATTCAGAAAAAGCAATTATGTGTTATTCAAGTTCTAAGCTAATATGCTCATTCTAAAGAACTTACGTGGCATTGGTCCCACGAAATATTGTAACATCTGCATGCGTGGGCTCAAATTACCAAAAAATTACACATTCAACTCAAAAAAAAGGTGAAAACACAATATATCTATCATTTTCAGTAATTTTTTGTCCTTTTGTTAGTTATTAGCATGTCTCTGTAGATATAATTCTGAGGAAATAAAAGATGGCCTTTTAAAAATCCGTACACCGTAATATGCGCAAAAAAGTAAATAGCTGGGTCTTTTTAACAGTGTAGAAACATTACGAAGCGATATTAAATATATTTAACCTCAGCTGGTTTCCCGGAACATTATATTAAGTGAAACATATATTGGAAACTTACTATTTCAGTTAAGTGAAAACCAGTTGAGAGTACGAGAGACTGAAAATTTCAATAAGGCACATTAAAAGTTGCCGCCGTGTATATTCATTCGATCGTTGCCATTGCAGCGGGTGAAAAGATTAAACATCTTTTATCCTCTCTCAATAAGTTCCCCTACACCCCCCCCCCCCCCCCAAAAAAAAAATGCATAAAAACGGGCAAAATAATAATGCCATGTAAAGACACCCTTTATACTAAAGTATTGTGGCACACTAGCGCTAATTATCGTTTCTGTTCCAAACGGCAAAATGGTATTTGAGAGCATACATCAGTTTCCCTATAAGATATTGGACGTTTGGCAACCAAAAGAACGGCTGACTGTACACAATAGAGTGTTCATTGAAGCTGGAAGGGAGTTCGGAAAGAAAATAATGACTAAAATCCCCTCCCCCAGCACCAGTTAGAAGCCCTGTAAAATGTGTACTACAATCGTGTTTGGAGGTGGGGGAGGGTAATATAGCGTCTACGTTGGATAAAGATTCATGAGAGGATTAACATTGATTGCATACGGCCAGTTCGAAAAACTTTTGACGCAATTTCTTTTGATGAATAATCAGTCACTCAAAGAAAAGCAAAATTCTCTTTTTCGTGTTGATCAGAAACTGACTTACATGAGATGTTACAATAAGCTTGAGGTCCTTTAGATAAGGCCTTATGTGCTTGGCGTTGTGTTGTAGTATGTTAATTAGACCCTTTACAGTATGTAACTCCTAAAATGCTGCCGTGTAATTGAAGTGAAGAAAGTTGTGCTCTAACTGGAGCCGGAATCTTTTAGAGACCTATTCAAGGAATTTCCCAAGTTTTATTGACAATAACTATTTACACGCACGAAGAAATTTTTCTTTTGATGGAAGGGATAATTTTTTATTAAAACCAAAGTAACTAAAAAACAGCTCGACGGAAAACCAAATAAATAACAGTGAAGGCTGCAAATTGAAATAATCAAGGAAAATTACAAGAAGATTTGATTTCTTAAAGCGATCAACATATAAAATGCATCTACAATATCAATTCATTTCAGCTGACATGTGATAGAATAGACAGTTTTCTCTGCAAGGGAGTGTTTCCTTGATAGGAATACATGTGAAAATAATGAACAACAGCTAAAACGGAGAATAACGAATCAGAATCTATATGGCTACAGTGTATCTAAATAGAATTTCGCAAATTATGCTACTTAATCTTCAAAAAAGGCAAGTTTCATACACAGGAAATGGGGTAGAAACAACTGCGATACACATCTCAGAAGATTATATTAAGCAACTGTTATACCGTAGATGAATTAATGGAGAGTTATGATCAGTTACGGGAGCCCCTGCTTTCATACAAAATTAAATACAAAGTGTTAGGATCCGAATTCTAGGAAGAAAACACCGCAATTTTTCCTTGTTCAGTTGTGATCTGCTGCCCTGATGGAAATAAAGCAGTATACGACGCAATAGCACAGACCAGAGGTTCTACCAAAGAAGGAGAACTTTAAAAAGATTATTTTCGAAACCACAATCCTCTTATTTTCCTCCTGCCCTTCTTAGCTTTAGTACCAAAATTTCACCGCACCACACCCCACCTCCCACCTCTTCGTTCTCGTCACTAGCTCCTAAATTAGCATCTTTAATTCGTAAACCTTCTACAGGCCAGATGTTGCTTTAAACCAGAAAAAAAGGTTCATTTTGAATCCGAAAAAATTGTTTTGTATGACTGAGCCGTCATGAAGCAGATGCCCCTAAAATATAAAAAAGAACACCAGTAAGAGAGATTTCCGAGTCAGCGTAATTTCCGCGACAATGAGAATTGCATTGCGTTCAAATTTTCTCATTTCGAATTATTTGAACCATGCTCCCTTTCACGATGGAAATTATTTCATTTTTGTAATATTGTGTCGTTTGCCATTTTAGAGAAGGGTCTTCACATTACGTCATGGCAAGCTCTTGTTGAGGATGAAGTTGAATAACTCGAGCTAACTTCAAACAAGGTAACACCCTCCTCAATACCTCCAGCATGCTTCTTCGGATCTCCTCCATTCTCCAGGAAAATATTATGGGATTTAAAGACGAATTAAGAAGGCCCAACGTCATTGAAAACTGAAAGACTCCTTTCAAAACGAGACTATGCCCTGTTGTGGCTATAGCCAGCTTGGTGCAGGTGTAGGGCAGAAAACAAGCGGCAAAGGCAGCATATACATAGAAGATACTCATGGCAGACTTAAACTTTCTTTTTGTCAAAGTCAAGTCTTTTGACAATTACGCCACCGTTCATTACCATATTTGGTTGCTTCACCGCCTGTAAATTTGGGAATAATTTTCTAGGGTTCAACGAAAATGATGTCGAGGCAATATCGTGATCATTTATAACCTTTTTCTATCTCATTATGACTTTTTCAGATATAGTTCTCAGTTGTTTTTACGGTAATACAGATAACCGTTTCCGATCTGTAAATTGTCACAGAAACGGCTCATTATGGACATGCACAAAGCGAACTGAATTATTTACTCCTGAAAGGCGGACGGAACATTTGATCTCCCCGACTGTGGGAGAAACTTCAGCGTCTCATTATTCTGAAATGGAGTATTGATTCGTAGTATTATGCGCGCATATGAAAGGCTCTTGCCTCATGAATCCTGTAAATGGCTCAGCAAAAGTCGCCATTTTCAGCCTCAGAAACGACAACATACAACATTCCGGGTATGAATACGATTATTATTAAGACAATTAGGAATGTAAATCGCATCGAAATTCGATCACATGAAACGACGTTTCCAAACCTTACAGAAACGAATTCGTCTAAATTTGAGTGGGGCCCGTGTATACCGTTTTGAAAATTCAGCCCCTTGAGTATCCTACCAGAATATACCAAACCAAGTCTGTTAGGAGAAATGCTCTAATTTACGTATTTTGCTTGTCTTAAGCAGGGAAGCAAAGTGAACGAATTTCTTCAAGGCATTAGGGGTTTAACAATTCTGCCTAAAATCTAAGCCCTTACAGATTATGCAAGCATAATGCTCGGCATAATTTGGATAAACAGGCATAATTTTAGCCCTTTTTATAAGAATAAAAAAGATTTCACGCTTTGTAACCAAGAATTATATAATTTGTACTTGTTTTGTGTTTCTTTTTTGAAAATCATACCTTAAGGAGAAGTAGTATAATTTTTAAAAATGAGCGTAATTAGCACAATTTGGAAAAAAACCGAGCAATGCTAGAAGCATAACATGCTACTTTTTCGAACGCAATTTATAATGGCCTATTCACATCACTATCCAAGCATTCCTTGGGTGCGCACAGTGGGGTCTGGGGGAGGGAGAGGAGATAGATTTTATCACTTTGAAAGAGCCATCGAACATTTCGGAACTTAATTTTGGAGATAGCAGAAAGAGTAAAAGCCACGTAATAAAAAGTGCTCCGACAGGAATAAACGATAAAGACTGCTCTTAAGAGGCTGTCTCTCTTATTTCCACCCGGTCAATTTTGCGTCAAAAATAATTTTGCCTGAAACTCTGTTAACAGAAAGACTTTACCTAGGAAAGAACTAAATTAGATTTGGTTTGATTCGAAATAATTTTCTGACTGCATTACGGGCCACAATTATTTCCCAGTCCGTAGGGACCGTCGCAACGTCTCGAAAATTGAAAAATAGGCATATTTTGTAACATTGTAAAATATTCGATTCGCATAGTTAAGCCACAGAATTTATATCAGATTGCTTAAAAACCTTTCTAGTTTGCCAAGAAAGTTAGAATTTGCCCTCTCAACATATTTGAAAAGGCGAATTTTAGCATATTCTGACCACTAGAAATCGCCATCGGCCGATGGCCGTAAATAACCTTGATTTAGACGCTAAGTTTTGGGATTTGGGACCTGGTTGACGATTCTATCCTACACAGCCGTTAAGTTTAGACCTTTATAGGCAAAAATATGCAAAAACCCCTGTACGTTTTCGATTTTTCAAAAGTTATGACCGTTTGAATCAGCACATGTACGAGCATTCGCGATTTTTTCGCCTACACCAAAATCGAACCACTGGAGCAGATTTCGTCATAAATACAGCTTACCCGCTTTGCAGCCCGTCTTCATGGCTCACTTCAGAATTTTTCTAATAACCAAATTGGTGAAATCCATGATAACTGCAACAAATAGCGAGGTATTGCCTTCGAAAAGTAGGCGGCATCCATCGTGATTCGTGGTATCAAAACAAATGTCGGAATTGGCCACATTTCGCGGTGAATCACCCATTTAACATCGCTGCAGAGCTGAATTTTTTCCAAAATCAGGATATAAACTCTCCATGTCTGGAAGCTGAGGGAGAAATGAAGGTTTTAGGCTTCTGAAGTGAAGAAATGATCGCTTAAATTTAGATCCAGTTCGATGTTATACTGTTCTCACAAAGGTCCGCACAAAAGAGAAGACCGCTGATAGCTTGTGTCGTACGTTGTGCCATATGGTTTTGTTTTGTATCCCAGAGTAATATTTAGGCAGAAAAATTTTGGATGAAAAGAATAAATGCTTTTACCTGGAGTTTGATATCATATAATTACTAAATCAATTTCAAATATCCTGAGCTTGCTTTTCTCGGTTCCGCGTCGATTGTGTCCACAGAACAGCAACCTGTCAATAGCCGGAAAAATCGGCTACCAACGTGTTAAAAACTTGACACATGCTTCGTATGAACAGATGTTATAAGTATTGCTTTTGGTAAATTTTCAATCGATTTCATCAAAAAATTTCACTGACTACTAGATATTATAATATATTACACTATAACAACGCCGCCAGAACTTGATATCGGAAGTAAAGGTAGTTTGTATCTGTAGAGCATATTCTACACTTTCAGCCACCGTATAAGACATTGTTTACATAAGTCTACTGAGAAACACACTGACAATCATTAATCACGTCCGACAGTTTGTCTATGAGGATCTGTTTTTTGTCTCTCAATTTTACAGGGATCTCAAAATGACTTCAGATGGCTCTCAACAAAACCACATTGAATTTCTGAAGTGTGTTATTGTGGTAACGTTCACAGAGGTGCTACGTATCGTAGCAGATTGGATGTGAGACTTTGATCTCTTTGTTAACTTTGTCTACCAAATCTTATCTCTCGGAATTTTCCTGGACGCATTGGATATCTTCCTCCTCATCCAGTGATATCCCGATCACACCCTGATCTTTTCACCGCATTGCTGCTAGCCGGGAGAAAAAGCTCTGAACTTGGCTCTTTGTCAGCCACTGTTCTCTAGCGAACAAACGTGCATTTGATTCATTTTTCGCATTTCGCATGTCCACTGCAACTTGGGCGGGGTCGGCCTTTCGCCCAGTTCTTTCTCCAAGTGTAAACCGTGCCGTTAGGTATTCTTTTACCTTCTCTGAAAATCTTACGCTGCCCCTTGGTTTGCTTACGGTCCATCCTGTTCGTAAAGACGAGTGGGGCGAAGTATCCACGGGAGAAGTGAGTGGTGTACTAGAATCTAACGAACAGCTCGAACACTCGATACCAGCGGTATCTATCGACGAGAACTTAAGGGCCCAGTCCCTTTTGATTGCATCATACTAGCTTTAACCTGCTGACTTTATGCTTTCCAACGTCCAGGTGCAGCTCCAGCTGCGAAAAGGTTTCGAACACTTCAACACATCCAAACACAGAGCATTCAAACAATGGCGTTGTACTCTCTGTTTCCTTGCTGCCCTTTGAACGACGCTTGACCACACGCTTTTCAGGAGGATCATAAAACCCTTGAGATTCTATGGTTTGAAGGGACGTTTGACCTTGGTGCTTGATATAAATTACGTCATATGGAATGTACATCCCTTTACCGATGCCATAACATTTCCAAACTCTCAGACCGATATCTCCATATTCGAAGTTGTGGAAGCTACTAAAATGCTCAATCTTATTTATACAGAGAGTGTTCTTTGATTCGTCTACTATTCTTACTGCAGCTGTTGTTCCCTTCACTGGGTGTTTCGTCAATGCGTATCCTCTGTCCAATGAAAGCTTTAACAACCTCGCTGAAGACTCGCTACAGACTGAAGCCTCTCTGGTTTCGAAAAAGCACTTGCATGCCATACTACACTTGCAGGCCTTCCAAAAAAAATAAAGGGTCAGCGGGTTCACCCGCAATGATTAATGCGGACCTCTGTTATGCGCGATAGTGCAATCGTTCAGCTTTAAATTCCAAAACGCCAAACTTCGACACATAGACTTACAAGTGGAGTTCTATGACTGATTCTTGAAGAGAATGCAGCTGCAATCCAAAGTTTCAACGAGACATTAAGCGCGAAACATGGCTTTAGTTTTCGAGTTTAGTTCGCAACAACGAGTCAAAGAAGAGTATTGACAGATGCCAACCGCTGAATTTTGGAGGTATTTGCTGGAGTTATCCAGTTCACCAGTTTGAGAAGCGAGGAATATCTGAAATTTCACATAAACCCATGATTTCTCCAGCTGTTGACAGGTTGCTGTTCTGTGGACACAATCGACGCGGAACCGAGAGAAGAAGGCTCAGAATATTTGAAATTGATTTAGTAATTATATGATATCAAACTCCAGGTAAAAGCATTTATTCTTTTCATCCAAAATTTTTCTGCCCAAATATTACTTTGGGATACAAAACAAAACCATATGGCACAACGTACGACACAAGCTATCAGCGGTCTTCTCTTTTGTGCGGACCTTTGTGAGAACAGTATAACATCGAACTGGATCTAAATTTAAGCGATCATTTCTTCACTTCAGAAGCCTAAAACCTTCATTTCTCCCTCAGCTTCCAGACATGGAGAGTTTATATCCTGATTTTGGAAAAAATTCAGCTCTGCAGCGATGTTAAATGGGTGATTCACCGCGAAATGTGGCCAATTCCGACATTTGTTTTGATACCACGAATCACGATGGATGCTGCCTACTTTTCGAAGGCAGTACCTAGCTATTTGTTGAAGATATCATGGATTTCACCAATTTGGTTATTAGAAAAATTCTGAAGTGAGCCATGAAGACGGGCTGCAAAGCGGGTAAGCTGTATTTATGACGAAATCTGCTCCAGTGGTTCGATTTTGGTGTAGGCGAAAAAATCGCGAATGCTCGTACATGTGCTGATTCAAACGGTCATAACTTTTGAAAAATCGAAAACGTACAGGGGTTTTTGCATATTTTTGCCTATAAAGGTCTAAACTTAACGGCTGTGTAGGATAGAATCGTCAACCAGGTCCCAAATCCCAAAACTTAGCGTCTAAATCAAGGTTATTTACGGCCATCGGCCGATGGCGATTTCTAGTGGTCAGAATATGCTAAAATTCGCCTTTTCAAATATGTTGAGAGGGCAAATTCTAACTTTCTTGGCAAACTAGAAAGGTTTTTAAGCAATCTGATATAAATTCTGTGACTTAACTATGCGAATCGAATATTTTACAATGTTACAAAATATGCCTATTTTTCAATTTTCGAGACGTTGCGACGGTCCCTACGGACTGGGAAATAATTGTGGCCCGTAATGCAGTCAGAAAATTATTTCGAATCAAACCAAATCTAATTTAGTTCTTTCCTAGGTAAAGTCTTTCTGTTAACAGAGTTTCAGGCAAAATTATTTTTGACGCAAAATTGACCGGGTGGAAATAAGAGAGACAGCCTCTTAATTACGATTAAGGAAACTGATAGATAAGCACCATCCCTTGATGAGTTCCTTATCAACTAAACAACAAGATTTTTCAGAGCGGCACTCATTTTTAACTTTGAAGGTAAAGAGTTCAAGTCGACGGCCTTGGTCTCGACAATTCTCAAGATAAAACTCGATGGAAAACGTCGCTAATGTAAGCCTGAACTCGTTTTGCTTCAATAATCTCAATGTAATTTTAGAGTTTTTTTAAATAAAACACGAGAAGTTTAAAATATAGGCTATAACTATTATAAGGACCATAGAGACTACGGTAAGAAATTACATGAGCACTGAGAAGACATTGATCTTTCTTTTTTTATCTTTTATCATCTTTTTTTTTCTTTCGGAAATCGTTACAAAACAAAATTAATTGCAATGGGAGAAAATTCGTCGTTGACGCGCGATTTGACCGCCACAGGTGATCGCCGATTTGGACACAAATTGTGGAAATATCGAGAAGGAAGATTTTCTCAACCGTCTGATGTCAAATTGAAATAGTTGTATTTCAAGCGAAAGGGGGAAAGACTGTGTGCATTATAACTTGATAGGCACTCAGATTCCCTCGGAAAAAGAGGAGAAATAATAAATGGAAAAAAAAGGGAAGATGTTTTTATTTGCCATCGACTAATCTACATCCCTCCAATATGGCGCTCAAATTCGCATTCACAGAAACACCATCATGTGACATTTTGTCAAAAGACTTACAGAGGATGTCTTTCTACTGATCAGATCATAAGTAGTATGAAGATGACTTTCATCTGAAAATGCCAAAGTTAGTGGCGGGAATTTAAGATCGAATAATTTTAAAAGTGATTGTGGTAGATCTTTAGATTTAGTGAATTAAAACACAGTGAAAAATTTTGTATATTCAATCCATCGCGGCCTGATTTAATATAAAGCATGAACATAAAATATGTCAACTAAGATAAGTATGCGGTTATCAATTTGCAGAGACTTGAATTTTACGCCATTAGCTGTCGATAATGTGTTGCCTTCGCTCGCGTTGAAATGAGAAAGAGTTTTCAACTTGAGATCATGAGAAAACATTTTACTGAGACTTTAGTAATTTTTGGGGGAATGAACATTGCGTATATTTCTTCTTGCAAATATAACAGATAAGCAGAAAAAGGAATTTTCATTGTTGCCGTATGCATCCTCTGATCGAGTAGAATATTAGCCTTCTCTTTTTCTCTTTAATTAGTGTTTTTTAACACAAGAAAGATCTCTTATATTATGGTACAATTTTAATACAGCGTATGGTATTTTTGAGATGCTCGATGGACAGAAAAGAGGTTTTCAGTACTGGGATAAAATAATCTCCTTCGTCACGAGAAACGATAGGAAGAGGCTGGCTATAAGGCCGTTAAACAATTGAAGCCAGCACTTAACAACCTTTCTTCTTACGATACATTCTCTTTCACCGCCCTCTTGACGAGATTTTCTGAATAGAAAGAAAAATAAGTCGCACAGGTTATAATTTAGCAGTTACATATGTCATCTAAATGTAAACTGCAAGCTGTGAATTCTTAAAATGAATTAAACTCCTCCTGTGTCCTTCGATGAAGCATCTGTCCAATGTGAAGATGTTTTCTATACCAACATCGTGTCTATCAGTGGAAAATATTTATTTGTCGAATAAGTGCCTCTCAAAAATCCTCTCTGATCATTTGATGACGAATGGTTCGTTTAGTTAACTTGACTTGCACGACTCTTTGTTGACTGGTCTCTTTTGAAATGAGAGGAGGTGAAGATTGATAATTTCTTCTCTTTTGGGATTTCAGTACCTTGATCCGTTTGTAAACATGGCAGGAATTTCTTGAGTATTTCTAAAACATATCTCCGTATCTCTCTCATCCGCCAGCAGTATAAGATGGGATTCACGGACGAATTAAAAAATCCTAATGTCAATGAAAACTGAAACATTCCTTTCAGAAATAATCCGTGCTCAGACGTTACTATGATCAGCATTGTACCTGTATAGGGGAGATAACAAGCGGTGAACACGATGTAAACATACAAGATGTTGACGGCCGATTTAAGCTTTCTTTTGCTTAGCGCTAATTCTTTGCAATTTTCACTTGCCGTTTGTTCTTGAGATTTTATCTGCAAACGATGTTTGCGGACAGCGAAGTAGATTCTTACAAAAGTTATGGTGGTTGTGACGAAAAATATTATCGCAAATGTGCTGGACACTGCCTCTCGGTTAACATCTCCCATGAACAGGTAACCGAGAGCTGCAACTGCGCTGAGCGTCCAGAGAACGGTCAGAGTAATGCTTACTCTCTTTTCTGTTACAATTTCCCTGTAACGAAGATGCAGGCTGATAGCGAGGAAGCGATCAAAACTGATAGCGGAAACGACGAAGAATGAAACGCCAGTAAGAAAAGTTCCTACAACCAGAAAAGCAATCTTTGTTTTGCACTCAGAGTCATCCGGAGAAGCAGAATCACTTCGGAGCATCTCAAATATCATGGAGATGTACAAGGGCTGTACGACTAAGCCAACACCTAGATCGGAGAAAGCCAAACCAAGCAGCAGTATTTGCGAAGGAGATAAGGCACAAGTTGTCTTTGTTAGGGCACAGATGATAATCGTATTGCCAAATATCGCAGAGAGAGCCAAAATTCCGTTGATTACACAAAGCGCGATGTACCAGCTATAAAAGTCGTTCGTGTCGGGATAGTACTTGGAAATATCGTTACAAAACTCTTTTACTACCTTCATGGTGTTCTGTCGACGATGCCGCTGTAGACTGCAGAATATGTTCAAAGAATAGTCAGTGAATTCTCGCCCCGTGTACTTAATTTGAAGCCAGATTCATAAACCACGAATAGCTGGTTATTCAAAATTAAAAAGAAAACCAAGGTATTAATTGCGGAAAGAGTAGAAACAAAAGTTCAATAAGTTAAAACGAAAGTTTATAACTCCACAAAAAAAAAATCTGCGTGAACGTGATATGTTTTCGAGTCAGTTTGTTTTATGCAAAATCGTGGGAACTGTCATATTTGCTCTTTTTTGAGAGGGACACTAAGATGTCAGATTACCAGGTGCAAATGGCATCAATCATCATCAGTTCACTAAAGGGTTTCAGAAGATACCAACGCGATAATATGGCGGCAATAGACAATTTCCACGTTATCACCTCGTGCTCTTTGAATTGGATGCTTGTATTAAACTAAACAATACCAGAATCAAAATCAAACTCTCCTGATCCACAAGGTCTTTTAATTCACACTGCTTCACGATCGTAAGAATTTTGGTTAGATTAATTATGGAACAACTGAAACCCTCTGTCAGTACCACCGTCCTTGCAATGAACATAAAAAAAAAATTGTCATTACTATTCGTTCTAGACCCCTTTGCAGTTACAGAATTATTCAAAGGAACTGAGAATGATTATGCTTTTATTATATTTTTTCTCACAGTTTATCATAACATCCATTTTGTTTTTAATATAACTCAGTATAATTTGCAAGTTTTGGGATCTTTTTAAAACACCTTTGACGGCTGGTTTAGAAAATATTTCATTGAAACATTGTGCGTACTTATATAATTTCTGAATTTGTTTTTATTTTGATATTCTTGTCGGGCTTAAAAATTCGCCGAGATTGATCAAACGACTTCTTGATGAAAACGTAGAAAACGATTTGAGACTTTGACCAACAATGTCTATGTCTTATAAAAATTCTACTGTTAGAAAAGATATGTCGATTGCATTAACTGAACAGATATTTGATAGTTAGAAAAGGAAAGAACATCTATGTTTGACTTTCAAAACAACTCTTAAAAAATGTATTTAAATGAAAATGCTATTAATCCGGCACATTTCGCTAAAAAATAATTTTTTTAGATGAGAATTCACAAACAGCAGATTTCTCCAGCGCATCCAATTACCATTACTATTGTTTGGGACATCATTCAGTAGCTACCCGTGAAAACCGAATCAAACTTTTTGACAGTATTCAAAGAGAACTTTCAGAAAAAGCAATTATGTGTTATTCAAGTTCTTAGCTAATTTGCTCATTCTAAAGAACTTACGTCGCATTGGTCCCACGAAATATTATAACATCTGCACGCGTGTGCTCGAATTACCAAAAAATTACATATTCAACTCGAAAAAAAGGCGAAAACTTCAAATGTCTATCATTTTCAGTCATTTTCTGTCCTTTTTTATTTATTAGTAGGCTTCTGTAGATATGATTCTGAGGAAATAAAAGATGGCCTTTTAAAAATATACATCGTAATATGCGCAGAAAAAATAAAGAGCTGTTTTTTATCAGTGTAAGAAACATTACGAAGCGATATTAAACATATTTAGCCTCAGCTGGTTTTCCGGAAACATTATATTAAGTGAAACATATATTGGAAACTTACTATTTCAGTTAAGTGAAAACCAGTTACAAGTACGAGAAACTGAAAATTGCCAAATTTCAGTAAGGCACATCAAAAATATCCGCCTTGTATATTTATTCGATCGTTGCCCTTACGGCGGGTGAAAAAACTAAACCCCGTTTCTCCTCTTTCAATAAGTAAATAACTAATTGTTTCCATAACAACCCCGATAAACAAATAAGAAGATTGCGAAGAGCTGTTATAGATAGCAAAACCGATTTCATAAACGTATGTTGGGTTCCTTCGTCGATTGCGAGTAATCAAAGGCGGATAACGCTATCCAAGGATCAATCGCTATCCAGCGATTAGTGTTAACAAAATGTACTATACCATCCACCGGATAGCGATTTATTCAGCTGATGGCATCTTTCCCTTGAACAAAAACACTGAAACCTTTACGAAGCGTATATCAAATTTTACAGCACTGAAATCCCTTCTTCGTTACCAATTCTACTTACTTTAGTTCTTTCCGAAAGCTAGGGAGACGGTTTTTTAATGGAAGTGTTTTTTTTTTCCAAGCTGTTTTAATGTCCAAAAGCGACAAGTCCCTTTTGCCGTTACGAAAACAGGATAATTTCCTCGCTGTTCGCATCGGGGTAGAACTATTGCTCGCTGATAGTTATAGGGGTTCCCACTAGACTAAAGAGATTCAATGGCCAGAGTCTTTTCCTATCGAGGTTGCCGTAGGCGCTAGTTCGCGAAAAATATCGCTGACAGTCCATCAATTCGCATAGCATTGCACTTCGAACATCGATCTTTGAAAAGCTGTGTTGTGCTTCGAGCGTAACTCTTCTTCCTCTGCCTGACCTCTTTCCTCCTATTGTTTTTGGTTGAAGCACCTTAATATGGACACAAATAGCTACATATTCACGCGTGTTGCACTTAACTTCCTCAATCAAACGCTTTACAAATTGTGTCCGCTCCTCTTAATCTAGCACGCTTCAGCACCGACAGGTGAAACAGTGTCAGTGGCTTGCTCCAACGTGATTGGATAACAGCCTCAACAGGCGTGAAGTGGAAATGCGTCGTCAAATAAACTTTTCGTGTAAATCATCTCGGCGAGAAAAAATAAACTCCCATTCTGTTCAGTGATTAAAATAATAGAACTGAATTGAATATCCGAAATCAGTGTTTCTTAAGCTTGACGAGAACGTAAACTTTCACAAGGATGGCAAGCATAATAAATACAATGTGTTGGTTTAAACTTTCGTACTTTTTTTTACATTTCTTTTTCGGCATGATGAAGTCACCCATAAGCTTGACCGTGTTAGCTTTAGCCGTTCTTTGTTATGTTAGTAATGGAGTTGCCGGTAAACACCTAAAGCGATGTGCAAAAAAAAAAAGGAAGAACCAGAGCCACAAAAGACATCTGTGATAAAGGAAGGTCCATGTTTAATGTAGAAAGTGGCGGACGGGCGTGAGCTGCAGGAGTGGAGAAAGGTCCGATAATTTGCCTTCGTCACTGAAACGAAGTTGATAAATTTGACAATCGATGCACTTTCCTCCATGTGACACCCAAACAACTCATCCGTCTTCACTTCTCCACCTACCGGAACGACTTTCACTTTATCAAGCGGTAGCCGGACTTAGCAGAGAAACGTCACATTGTTATCGGCCAGGAACGATATGGTGTACGAATTGCCGCAAAACTGAAGAAAGTATCCTCAAAGGTGGAATCCCAGCACAATACAAAGCACCAGCAAAAAGACAGGTACAATTGTACCTTTAGGAATGTAAAAGTAAGATTGCTTGTGATATGTAACCCGTCTCCTTGGTTGCAAATGTAGTAAATATTACAAATATGCAGCATGAATCTTCTCGGTCCAAAAGTACAACCTCAAGGCTTTCTCCGAAGACCAAACTTTCTAAGGTAAAAGGTGTTTTTTGTGATTAATGCAGAGAAATTATAGTCATTAGACAATTTTATCTCATCAAGTTGAATTTTGCAATTTTTTTTTTGTTTTCGACAGGTGAAGGCAATATCAACAGGCCTTTGGGGCTCAGTATATGGTGTTTATTTGAGGATAAAAGTACAATAATTGAGAGGGAAAAAAAATCAAGACTTTGACAATCAACTGCTTGATACAGGGTGACCGCCTAACACAATACATACAGTTTCCACTATTCGCTGTTCGCTGAAACCTTAGTATTAATAACTTACCACTGACTAAGGGCCATTTAAGCCCCTGGCTTTGGCTCCTCTGCGTTGTGATTTAGCGATGTTAAAGAATTGAAATAAATTAAATCTGTTTTTCTTTTTTTTTTTTACTTTTGATGTTGAAACTGGATATATCATCACATGAGAAGAAAAAAAGACGCATCATATCTAGGACCATTTAGCATCCTGGATTTTCCTGGGATGTGGGTATGGTGGTTAAATATTTTGTTTTTGCTCTTTTTGTTAGTTCCTTTTGGCTCACCGTACATATTTACCAAAGTTGTGGGGTTTCTTGTGAAATTTTGGAGGAGTTGCGGTCGCCTAAATGTCCTAGACGCTGAAATTGGAGGTCCCGCGGTTTACAAATCCGGGATCAACATCAGTATTTGGGCAACTGCCCACCTACCCCTCCCCTAACCTAACAACAGTCAATTGGCAACAAATTAAAGTTAATGTTGGGTTAGGGGAGGGGTAGGTGGGAAGTTGCCCAGATACTGATATTGATCCCAAATCCGCATGAGGGGACGCAAGCGGCCTCAACTGTAATTCCTTTTTAGAAATGCTAGGATGTTATCCTAGCATTCCTAACATTCCGAGCTGCGCGAGAGTGTCAAAATCCGTGCGTATGTCACAGAAATGTCACTAGACCTAAAGTACGCCAGATGAGAGCGAATAAATCGTGTGGATATATTTCTCTTTATAATCTACAATGTAACGCAAAGAAACCGGCCGAGGAATAAAGGCACTATTGATTGTGTGTGAAACAAAAGCATTAGCTGATGACCTTTTGATATCAGGCATTAATTCATTTATCTTCTCATATTTATTCGCCCTCATCTGATTTACTGTAGGTCTAGTGACATTTCTGACATACGCACAGATTTTGACACTCTTTCACAGCTCGGAATGTTAGGAATGCTAGGATAATATCCTAGCATTTCTAAAAAGTACTTACAGTTGAGGCCGCTTGCGCCTTTCATGAAATCCGGTTCAGAATTTAGCAGACCGTGTCAATCGGACTTGGCTATAGTGGGGTTTTGCATTAACCGACAAAAATCTGGCTGGCAGTCCTCTTAATCCAGAGTTTGGCTTGGTTATCAGGTAGACTTTGCAATTAACCAATTGTCTGTTCCAGAAGCCAAGATTTTGAAGCTAATGGACTGTTTTTCTTAATTTTGAGACCGTCTCTTTGTACAGCTAAGGATCCCACAAGCATAGCCGTCAGCTCAATTCGATATTTACGGTTGTTGGCGACATTGTTCGTTCCGTGTTATGTTCATGTCTCCCCACAATTCCCCCACTCCAAAAACACGGGTGAAATTGTAACGCCATGATAAAGCTATGCAAGTATACTTTACTATTGTTGGACATTAGCGCTGAGTCACGTTTCCGTCCCAAACAAACTTGTCATTTGAAAGATAATTTGTTTCTATCAAAAAATAATGGTTTGATGATACGAATTGACCAATGTAAATTATTCTACAGCTAACGTTTGGAGTGTTTTCCCTTCCTTAGAGCATGTCAGAGTCTTAAGAGTCTTAACCCTTTAACTCCCAGAAGAGATTAACATGTAACTTCTCCTTATAATATCTATACGTTATCCAGCAAACAGGTAATGAGAATATTCAAACTCATCAGGTACAAGATATCACCTTGATTGAACACCAAATTCTCGTAATCAATTTATAAGGAAATGTGTAAGAGCTAGAGGGGAGAATTAACAATCAGATCTTGGGAGTTAAAGGATTAATAATGTTGACCGTTAGCCATAAGAGGGCAAAAAAAATTCAGCCGTTAGACGTAAAAATTGGCAAATTTAACCGTGAGTCGTAAAAAATGTGAAGCGTAAAAAATTTTCTTTAATCGTAACGGAAAGTAATTAATTACTTTATATATTACTTTTATATGCTAAAAATTTTAAACGTTAGCCGCCAGACCCAGCTCCCCGTTGAGACCTCGTAATTGAAAGAGAATTTGGTAAATTAGCCACCGGAGAGAGATTTTAGAGCTGACACTTGGAGCATTGGTCCTTCGTTATAGCGAATTCTCTATTCTATGTAGGCTGGAAAACTGACTTTGATGTTCTGGGACAGCAAGCTTCAGATCCTTCAAATGAGAATCTTAGATGTACCTAAATACCATCCAAATCATCCGGGCTTGTCATTAATTGAATACAACGAAACTTGCACTGAGCGTGCATATACCAAACTAAGCTACGATTTTTTATTTCTAATATTTGATAAGGACAAGTGTAATTTCCATTAAGTTTCCGTACCAATTATTACGAACTCTGGTATCATTTGGTGTCAAAACCAAGGTAAATTACTGTTAAGGGAAATCGAAATTTAATTTTTCTGTTATGGGCGGACTTAAAATCTCTTTTTCTCAAAGCCAGGTCTTTGCAATTTTTGCCTGAGTATCTCTCTTGCGCTGATATTTACGAACGATGACGAGGGACAGCGAGGTGGATTTCGACAAAAATTATAGTGGTTGTTACTAGGAAGGTGATCGTGAAGGCAATGGAAACAACTTCTCTGTTCATATCTCCGATTAACAACTACCCAACCTAGGTAACTGCACTAAGCGTCCTCAAGACAGAAATGGTAATGGTTACCTTCCTATCTGTCACGATTTCTCTGTAGCATAAATGAAGTGTAAAAGCGAGGAAGCGATCAAAACTGATCGCTGAAACAATGAAGAATGAGGCACTGGTTAGAAACGTTCCTAAGACGAGGAAAGCAATTTTGGTATTGCGCTCAGAATCGTTAGACGAAACAGAATCTTTCGAGAGTATCTCAGCGATCACAGATATGTACAACAGTTGCACAAGTAAACCAACTCCAAGATCGGTACACAAGAGAAAAATTGTTACTTGAAATTTAAAAGCGAATGAGATTTTCTACAATTTACATGAAAAAAACCATCATTTTACTAAATTTTGGTAGCACGCGCGCTATTTTTGTAATTTGCACTTGTTTTAAATTTTGCACATGTGTTACATGAAAAATGCACTTGTTTTCAGCCAACAAAAAGCGCGCTTTGCCTTATACAAGGCATTAGGGGTTTAACGCTTGTACTTCAAATGTAGGCCCTTATAGATTATGCCAGCATAATACTTGGCATCATTTGGTTAAATTGGCATAATTTTCTCCCTTTTTTTAAGAGTAGCACTGTTAGTATAGTCAGCATATTTTTAGTTCTTTTCTCTTCTTTTTTTTTTTTTTTTTTTTTTGAAGGGAACAAGGGAACATTACCAGAGTCATTGCCTGTCTTGGTCTCCAGAACTGCTTATTTTCAAGTTCGGCTCATGGTTCATTCTATTTTCAATTTTTTAACTTCCTTGGGGAAGGAGATTACTGAAAGTCTAAAGGACTGGACACGCTGGAGGTAAAGAATGCGTCTGTCCCAGTTCCCGCTTTAACAAGCAACAAACATGCGCGTCGAAGAGAAAAGTGATGCTAACATCGTACATTTTGACACTTTAAGTAACTGCTTCTGGTCTGGAATTAAGTGCAGTAGTTAATTTTGTCAGTGCAAGTCTACAATTCCAAATAAAAAGGTTTCATACTTTGTAAACAATGAATATATAACTTGGACTTGTTTTGTGTTTCTTTTTCGGAAATCATACTTTAGGGAGAAGTAGCATAGCTTAAAAAATATAATTTGAAAAAACCGAGCAATGCTAGAAGCATAATATGCTACTTTTACCAACACAATCTATAATGGCCTATTCACATCACTATCCAGGCATTCCTTAGGTGCGCACAGTGGGGTCTGGGGGAGGGAGAGGAGGTAGATTTTATCACTTTGAAGGTGCCATCGAAGGCCACCTGATAAAAACTTGCTCCAACAGAGATAAACGATAAAGGCTGCTCTTAATTACGATTAAGGAAATTGATAGATAAGCACCATCCTTTGATGAGTTCCTTATCAACTAAATAACGAATTTATCCAGAGCGGCACTTATTCTTAAATTTGAAGGTAAAGAGTTCAAGCCGACGGCCTTTCTGTTGGTTTTGACAATTCTTAATGAAACTCGAAGGAGAACGTCGCTTATGTAAGCCTGAACTACGTTTTGCTTCAAAAATCTCAATATGATTTTAGAGTTCTTCCTAATAAAAGATGAGAAGCCTAAAATAAGGGCTATAACTATGATAAGGACCGTATAGACTAAGTTAGGAAATTACATAAGCACTACGAAGGTTTTATGAGAAAAGATTGATTTTTTTATCTTTTATTATCTTTTATTTTTTTTCTTTCGGAAATTTTTGCAAAACAAAATTAATCGCAATGGGGAAAAATTCGTCTTTAGCGCGCGGTTTGACTGCTACAGGTGATCAGTAGTTTGGACACAATTGGTAGAAACATCGAGAGGGAAGATTTTCTTAACAATCTGATGTTAAATTGAAAAAGTTGCGTTTCAAGCGAAAGGGGAAAAGTCTGTGTACATCATAACTTGCTGAGCACTCAGATTTCCTCAGCGAAAGAGAAGAAATAATAAATTGAAAAAGGAAGGAAAGGAAGATGTTTTTTAATTGATTTTAACCAATCTACATCCCTCCGACATGGCCCTCAAATTCGCATTCGCGGAAACACCACCATATGACATTTTGTCAAAAGACTTACAGAGGATGACTTCCTACTGATCAGACCACAAGTATTAGGCAAATGACTTTCATCTGAAAATGCCAAAGGCTAGTGGCGGGTTTTAAGATTGAATAATTGTAATAATCTCCTTCTTCACAGAAAAATGTTTAAAAGTGGCTGGCTATGAGGCCGTTAAACAATTTAAGCCAGCACTTAACAACCGCTTCTTCTTTTGATACATTCTTTTCCGTAGCCCTCTTGAGGAGATTTTTCTGAATAGAAAGACATTTAGGTTGGACAAGTTGTACTTTGACAGTTACATACGTCATCTAAACGTCACCCGCCCGCTATAAACACTTAAAATGAATTAAACTCCTCCTATATCCTTAAAGCATCTGTCCAATTTGAAGATTTTTTTCCAATTTTCCATAACGACATCGAGTCTATCAGTGGAAAATGTTTATTTGTCGAATAAGTGCCTCTCAAAAATCCTCTTTGATCATTTGATGACGAATACTTCGTTTAGTTAACTTGACTTGCACGAGTATTTGTAGACTGGTCTTTTTTGAAATGAGAGGAGCTGAGGATTGATAATTTCTTCTCCTTTGGGATTTCAGTGCCTTGATCCATTTGTAAACATGGCAGGAATTTCTTAAGAATTTGTAAAACATATCTCCGTATCTCTCTCATCCGCCAGCAGTATAAGATGGGATTCAAGGACGAATTCAAAAATGCTAATGTAAGTGAAAACTGAAACATTCCTTTCAGAAATAATCCGTGCTCAGACCTTACTATGATCAGCATTGTACCTGTATAGGGAAGATAACAAGCGGTGAACACGATGTAAACATACAAGATGTTGACGGCCGATTTAAGCTTTCTTTTGCTCAGCCCTAATTCTTTGCAATTTTCACTTGCCGTTTTTTCTTGAGATTTTATCTGCAAATGATGTTTGCGGACAGCGAGGTAGATTCTTTCAAAAGTTACGGTGGTTGTGATGAAAAATATTATCGCAAATGTGCTGGACACTGCCTCTCGGTTAACATCTCCCATGAACAGGTAACCAAGAGCTGCAACTGCGCTGAGCATCCAGAGAACGGTCAGAGTAATGCTTACTCTCTTTTCTGTTACAATTTCCCTGTAACGAAGATGCAGGCTGATAGCGAGGAAGCGATCAAAACTGATCGCGGAAACGACGAAGAATGAAACGCCAGTAAGAAAAGTTCCTACAACCAGAAAAGCAATCTTGGTTTTGCACTCAGGGTCATCCGGAGAAGAAGAATCACTTCGGAGCATCTCAAATATCATGGAGATGTACAAGGGCTGTACGACTAAGCCAACACCTAGATCGGAGAAAGCCAAACCAAGCAGCAGTATTTGCGAAGGAGATAAGGCACGAGTTGTCTTTGTTAGGGCACAGATGATAATCGTATTGCCAAATATCGCAGAGAGAGCCAAAATTCCGTTGATTACACAAAGCGAGATGTACCAGCTATAAAAGTCGTTCGTGTCGGGATAGTACTTGGAAATATCGTTACAAAACTCTTTTACTACCTTCATGGTGTTCTGTCGACGATGCCGCTGTAGACTGCAGAATATGTTCAAAGAATAGTCAGTGAATTCTCGCCCCGCGTACTTAACTTGAAGCCAGATTCATAAACCACGAATAGCTGGTTATTCAAAATTTAAAAGAAACACCAAGGTATTAATTGCGGAAAGAGTAGAAACAAAATTTCAATAAGTTAAAACGAAAGTTTATAACTCCACGAGAAAAAAAAAACTGCGTGAACGTGATATGTTTATGAGTCAGTTTATTTATGCAAAATCGTGGGAACTGTCATATTTGCTCTCAGGCACTTGCGGATTGTTTGTCAGAGAGGGACACCAAGATGTCAAATTACCAGATGCAAATGGCTTCAAACATCATCAGTTCACTAAAGGGTGTCACAAGTTACCAACGCGATAATACGGCGACAATAGACAATTTCCATGTTATCACCCCTTGTTCTTTGAATTGGATGCTTGTATTAAACTAAACAATACCAGAATCAAAATCAAACTCACCTGATCCACAAGGTCTTTTAATTCACACTGCTTCACGATCGTATGAATTTTGGTTAGATTAATTACGGAACAACTGAAACCCTCTGTCAACACCACCGTCCTTGTAATAAACATAAAAAAAAATTGTCATTACTTTTCATTCCAGACCCCTCTGCAATTACAGGATTATTCAAAGGAACTGAGAACGATTTTGCTTTTATTATATTTTTTCTCACAGTTTATCATAACATCCATTTTGTTTTTAATATAACTCAGTGTAATTTGCAAGTTTTGGGACCTTTAACACCTTTGACAGCTGGTTTGAAAAACATTTCATTGAAACATTGTGCGTACTTACATAATTCCTGAATTTTTTTTTCTTTATATTCTTCTCGCGCTTAAAAATTCGCCGAGATTGGTCAAACGACTTCTTGATTAAAACGTAGAAAACGATTTAAGACTTTGACCAACGATGTCTATGTCTGAGAAAAATTTCACTGTTGGAAAAGATATGTCGATCGCATTAACTGAACAGATATTTGATAGTTAGAAAAGGTAAGGACATCTATGTTTGACTTTCAAAACAACTCTTAAAAAATGTATTTAAATGAAAATGCTATTAATTTGCATTTCGCTAAAAAATAATTTTTTTAGATGAGAATTCATAAACAGCAGATTTCTTCAGCGCATCCAATTACCATCACAATTGTTTGGGACATCATTCATTAGCTACCCAGGAAAACCGAATCAAACTTTTTGACGGTATTCAACAAGAAATATTAAGAAAAAGCAATTATGTGTTATTCAAGTTCCAAGCTAATTTGCTCATTCGAAAGAACTTACGTCGCATTGGTCCCACGAAATATCATAACATCTGCAGGCGTGTGCTCGAATTACCAAAAAATTACACATTCAACTCGAAAAAAAGGCGAAAACTTCAAATGTCTATTATTTTAAGTCATTTTCTGTCCTTTTTTATTTATTAGCAAGCTTCCGTAGATATGATTCAAAGGAAATAAAAGATGGCCTTTTAAAAATCCATACATCGTAATATGCGCAGAAAGAATAAAGAGCTGTTTTTTGAACAGTGTAAGAAACATTACGAAGCGATATTAAGCATATTTAACCTCAGCTGGTTTTCTGGAAACATAATATTAAGTGAAACATATATTGGAAACTTACTATTTCAGTTAAGTGAAAACCAGTTGCAAGAACGAGCGACTGAAAATTGCCAAATTTCACTAAGGCACATCAAAAATTGCCGCCGTGTATATTTATTCGATCGTTGCCCTTACGGCGGGTGAAAAAATTAAATCCCGTTTCTCCTCTTTCAATAAGTAAATAACTAATTGTTTCCATAACAACCCCGATAAATAAATAAGAAGATTGCGAAGAGCTGTTATAGATAGCAAAACCGATTTCATAAACGTATGTTGGGTTCCTTCGTCGGTTGCTTTGTAGGAGCCCGTGAAACACTGAAACACTGAAACCTTTACGAAGCGTATATCAAATTTTACAGCACCGAAATCCCTTCTTTGTTACCAATTCTACTTACTTTAGTTCTTTCCGAAAGCTAGGGAGACGGTTTTTTAATGGAAGCGTTTTTTTTTTTTCCAAGCTGTTTTAATGTCCAAAAGCGACAAGTCCCTTTTGCCGTTACGAAAACAGGATAATTTCCTCGCTGTTCGCATCGGAGTAGAACTATTGCTCGCTGATAGTTATAGGGGTTCCTACTAGACTAAAGAGATTCAATGGCCAGAGTCTTTTCCTATCGAGGTTGCCGTATGCGCTAGTTCGCAAAAAAATCGCTGGCGGTCCATCAATTCGCGTAGCATTGCACTTCGAGCATCGATCTTTGAAAAGCTGTGTTGTGTTTCGAGCGTAACTCTTCTTCCTCTGCCTGACCTCTTTCCTCCTATTTTTGCTGGTTGAAGCACCTTAATATAGACACAAATAGCTACATATTCACGCGTGTTGCACTTAACTTCCTCGAACAAACGCTTTACAAATTGTGTCCGCTCCTCGTAATCTAGCACGCTTCAGCACCCACAGGCGAAACAGTGTCAGTGGCTTGCTCCAACGTGATTGGATAACAGCCTTAACAAGCGTGAAGTGGAAATGCGTCGTCAAAGAAACGCAAGGGTCAAACGTCTGCACATGCATGCTCAGATCAAAGCTGCGTCCTTTGGAATTGTAAATAACACTTTTTTACATTGAGAACCCAAGCGAGACTTCGTCTTTCTCAGTTTCTAAGGAGAGTTCAAAGTTTCTTAGGGCTAAAACTTACAGAAGTTCTTGTTCTAGAGTTTTCCTACATTGTGTTAGTTTAAACTTCCGTACTTTTTCTTACATTTTTTTTTCGGCATGATGAAGTCACCCTTAAGCTTGACCAAGTTAGCTGTAGCCGTTCTTCGTTATGTTAGTAATGGAGTTGCCGGTAAACACCTAAAGCGATGTGCAAAAAAAAAAAAAAAGGAAAAATCAGAGCCACAAAAGACATCTGTGATAAAGGAAGGTCCATGTTAAATGTAGAAGGCGGCGGACGGGCGTGAGCTGCAGGAGTGGAGAAAGGTCCGATAATTTGCCTTCGTCATCGAAACGAAGTTGATAAATTTGACAATCGATGCACTCTCCTCCATGTGACACCCGCACAACTCATTCGTATTCACTTCTCCACCTAAGGGAACTACTTTCACTTTATCAAGCGCTAACTGGACTTAGCAGAGAAACTTCACATTGTTATCGGCCAGGAACGATATGGTGTACGAATTGCCGTAAAACTGAAGAAAGTATCCTCAAAGGCGGAATCCCAGAACAATACAAAGCACCAGCAAAAAGAGAGGTTCATTTGTACCTTTGGGAATTTAAAAGTAATATTGCTTGTGGTATGTAACCCGTCTCCTTGGTTGCAAATGTAGTAGCACTCATTAAAAATATGCAGCATGAATCTGCTCGGTCCAAAAACACAACCTTAAAGCTTTCTCCAAAGACCAAACTTTCTAAGGTAAATGGTGCTTTTTGTGATTAATGCAGAGAAATTATAGTAATTAGAGAATTTTATCTCAGCAAGTTAAATTTTACAGATTTCTTTTTCTGTTTTCGACAGGTGAAGGCGATACAAACAGCCTTTGGGACTCAGTAAAGGGTGTTTATTATAAGAAATGAAGAAATATAGTGCAATAGCGAGGAAGCGATCAAAACTGGTCGCTGAAACAATGAAGAATGAGGCACTGGTTAGAAACGTTCTCAAGACGAGGAAAGCAATTTTGGTATTACACTCAGAATCGTTAGACGAAACAGAATCTTTCAAGAGTATCTCAACGATCACAGATATGTACAACTGCTGCACAACTAAACCAACTCCAAGATCGGTACACAAAGCAACACATACCAGCTGTAAAATTCATCCTTTTTGGGATAACATTTAGAAATATCGTAACAAAATTCCTCCAGAGCTTTCATGACAAATCGTTTGATCTCGGTGCGAAATTCAAAGTCTTGAAGTTCTGAGCGAAATGACTCAGGAGGTGTGAACAGCTGAATTAGTTTCTATCAAACTTCAACTTAACTCTTTCGTTGAGAACTTTCCTACATGACATTGTGTTCGTGGCCTAATGTAAATACAGGCAATAACATGATTACGATTGCAATATGGTGTAAAAAACCACGAGTAAATTTTTCAAAGACAATAAAACTGCACGAGTCCATTGGGTTAGAACAATTTGTAGACTTAAAAGAATTGACAGGTGCTTATTTACACCAAATTAAACCAGAAATCATGTAATCTTCCATTAATTAATGTATGTGAAATAAATCCATTTACGGAAAAAAAAAAAAAAAAGGCTAGAGTCCAAACTTTATAGAAAATATGTACTAAACTTGTTGAATGAACCACAACATTTGGCTAAAATAAAAACTCCTAAACTTCTTAAAATTCCAAACAAAGGAGTAACAAATTTACGCGAACGAAAGCTCAAAAACATGCAAATACTAAGATTCCGCGAAAACAAACGAAAAGTACGCGAAAAAATGTCCATGTCTGTTTTTCAATGTCAAGGTAAGGGTTCTCTGACGTGATTGGCTAATTTGTGAAATCAAGCGTGCCGCGCGTGCATACCAAAAGGATACGAAGGGGGGAGAGGAAGAGAAAAATTGTTACTTGAAATTTACAAGCGAAAGAGATTTTCTACAATTTATATTTAAAAAAAAGTATCATAAAAAGTCAAAACAGACGAAATTTTGATAACACGCGCGCGCATTTTGTAATTTGCACTCGTTTTAAATTTTGCACACGTGTTACATGAAAAATGCACTTGTTTTCAGCCAACAAAAAGCGCATTTTTTTAAGTATAGTAATAACCAGTAAAAAAATTCAAACGACGTTCTAGTATTTTACGCGCATATGAAGGCTCTTGCCTTATACAAAGCATTAGAGGTTTAACGCTTGTACTTCAAATGTAGGCCCCTATAGATTAAGACAGCATAATAATTGGCATCATTTGGATAAATGGGCATAATTTTCTTCCTTTTTTTAAGAGTAACACTGTTAGTATAGTTAGCATGTTTTTAGTTCTTTTCTCTTCTTTTTTTTTTTTTTTTTTTGAAGGGAACATTACCAGAGTCATTGCCTGTCTTAGTCTCCAGAATTGCTTATTTTCAAGTTTGGCCCATGTTTCATTCTATTTTCAATTTTTAATGTCTTTGGGGAAGAAGATAACTGAAATGTTAAGTCGTTCTTTGTTTAGAGGACTGGACACGCTGGAAGTAAAGAATGCGTCTGTCCCAGTTCCCGCTTTCACAAGCAACAAACATGCGCGTCGAAGAGAAAAGTGATGCTAACATCATACATTTTGACACTTTAAGTCACTGCTTCTGGTCTGGAATTAAGTGCAGAAATTAATTTTGTCTTTTCAGTGCAAGTCTACAATTCCAAATAAAAAGTAGTCATACTTTGTAAACAATGAATATATAACTTGGACTTGCTTTGTGTTTCTTTTTCGGAAATCATACTTTGGGAAGAAGTAGCATAACTTTAAAAAATGAGCATGACTAGCATAATTTGAAAAAACCAAGCAATGTTAGAAGCATAATATGCTACTTTTACCAACACAATCTATTATGGCCTATTCACATCACTATCCAGGCATTCCTTGGGCGCACACAGTGGGGTCTGGGGGAGGGAGAGGAGGTAGATTTTATCACTTTGAAGGTGCCATCAAAGGCCACCTGATAAAAACTTGCTCCAACAGAGATAAACGATAAAGGCTGCTCTTAATTACGATTAAGGAAATTGATAGATAAGCACCATCCTTTGATGAGTTCCTTATCAACTAAACAACGAATTTATCCAGAGCGGCACTTATTCATAAATTTGAAGGTAAAGGTTTCAAGCCGACGGCAGTTCTGTTGGTCTTGACAGTTCTCAATGAAACTCGAACGAGAACGTCGCTAATGTAAGCCTGAACTACGTTTTGCTTCAATAATCTCAATATGATGTTAGAGTTTTCCCTGATAAAAGATGAGAAGTCTAAAATAAGGGCTATAACTATGATAAGGACCGTATAGACTAGGTTAGGAAATTACATAAGCACTACGGAGCTTTTTATGAATCTTACCTTTTTTTTCTTTCGGAAATTTTTGCAAAACAAAATTAATCACAATGGGGAAAGATTCTTCTTTAGCGCCCGGTTTGACTGCTACAGGTGATCACCAGTTTGGAAAAAAATGGTAGAAACATCGTGAGGGAAGATTTTCTCAACAATCTGATGTCAAATTGAAAACGTTGCGTTTCAAGCAAAAGGGTAAAAGACTGTGTACATCATAACTTGCTGAGCACTCAGATTTCCTCAGCGAAAGAGAAGAAAGAATAAATTGAAAAAAAAAAAAAAGGAAAGTGTTTTTGATCGACATCAACTAATCTGCATCCCTCCGACATAGCGCTCAAATTCGCATTCGCGGAAACACCACCATATGACATTTTTTCAAAAGACTTACAGAGGATGACTTCCTACTGATCAGACCATAAGTTTTATGCAAATGACTTTCATCTGAAAATGCCAAAGGCTAGTGGCGGGTTTTAAGATCGAATAATTGTAATAATCTCCTTCTTCACAGAAAAATGATAAAAAGTGGCTGGCTATGAGGTTGTTAAGCCAGCACTTAACAACCGCTTCTTCTTTTGATACATTCTTTTCCGTAGCCCTCTTGACGAGATTTTCTGAATAGAAAGACATTTAGGTTGGACAAGTTGTAATTTGGCAATTACATACGTCATCTAAATGTAACCCCGTGCGCTATAAACACTTAAAATGAATTAAACTCCTCCTATGTCCTTCCATGAAGCATCTGTCCAATTTGAAGATTTTTTCCAATTTTCCATATCGACATCGAGTCTGTCGGTGAAAAATGTCTATTTGTCGAATAAGTGCCTCTCAAAAATCCTCTTTGATCATTTGATGACGAATGCTTCGTTTAGTTAACTTGACTTGCACGAGTATTTGTAGACTGGTCTTTTTTGAAATGAGAGGAGCTGAGAATTGATAATTTCTTCTCCTTTGGGATTTCAGTACCTTGATCCATTTGTAAACATGGCAGGAATTTCTCGAGAATTTCTAAAACATATCTCCGTATCTCTCTCATCCGCCAGCAGTATAAGATGGGATTCAAAGACGAATTCAAAAATGCTAATGTCAGTGAAAACTGAAACATTCCTTTCAGAAATAATCCGTGCTCAGACGTTACTATGATCAGCATTGTACCTGTATAGGGAAGATAACAAGCGGTGAACACGATGTAAACATACAAGATGTTGACGGCCGATTTAAGCTTTCTTTTGCTCAGCGCTAATTCTTTGCAATTTTCACTTGCCGTTTGTTCTTGAGATTTTATTTGCAAACGATGTTTGCGGACAATGAGGTAGATTCTTACAAAAGTTATGGTGGTTGTCATGAAAAATATTACCGCAAATGTGCTGCACACTGCCTCTCGGTTAACATCTCCCATGAACAGGTAACCGAGAGCTGCAACCGCGCTGAGCGTCCATAGTACGGTCAGAGTAATGCCTACTCTCCTTTCTGTAACAATTTCCCTGTAACGAAGATGCAGGCTGATAGCGAGGAAGCGATCAAAACTGATCGCGGAAACGATGAAGAATGAAACGCCGGCAAGAAAAGTTCCTACAACCAGAAAAGCAATCTTGGTTTTGCACTCAGAGTCATCCGGAGAAGCAGAATCACTTCGGAGCATCTCAAATATCACGGAGATGTACAAGGGCTGTACGACTAAGCCAACACCTAGATCGGAGAAAGCCAAACCAAGCAGCAGTATTTGCGAAGGAGATAAGGCATGTGTTGTCTTTGTTAGGGCACAGATGATAATCGTATTGCCAAATATTGCAGAGAGAGCCAAAATTCCGTTGATTATACCAAGCACGATGTACCAGCTATAAAAGTCGTTCGTGTCGGGATAGTACTTGGAAATATCGTTACAAAACTCTTTTACTACCTTCATGGTGTTCTGTCGACGATGCCGCTGTAGACTGTAGAATATGTTAAAAAATAATCAGTGAAGTCTCGCCTTATGTACTTAATTTGAAGCCAAATTCGTAAACCACGAATAGCTGGTTATTAAAAATTTAAAAGAAACACCACTTCAACTTTTCCACCAATTGCGGAAAAAGTTGAAACAAAATTTCAATAAGTTAAAACAAAAGTTTATAGCTCCACAAAAACGAACTGCGTGAACGTGATATGTTTTCGAGTCAGTTTATTTATGCAAAATCGTGGGAACTGTCATATTTGCTCTCAGCCACTTGCGGATCGTTTATTCGAGAGGGACAACAATTTGTCAGATAACTAGAAGCAAATGGTATCAATAATCTCAGTTCGCTAAAGGGTGTCACAAGTTACCAAAACGGTGACAAAGCGGCTAAAGACAATGAATCAGACAATCAGTTTCCCCGTTATCACCTCGTGCTCTTTGAATTTGATGCTTGTATTAAACTAAACAATACCAGAATCAAAATCAAACTCACCTGATCCACAAGGTGTTTTAATTAACACTGCTTCACGATCGTATGAATTTTGGTTAAATTAGTTACCGGACAACTGAAACCCTCTGTCAACACCACCGTCTTGGCAATGAACATGAAAAAAATTGTCATTAATTTTCATTCCAGACACCTATGCAATTCTTTTATCATAATTTTTTCCTCACAGTTTATCATGACATCCATTTTGTTTTTAATATAACTCAGAATAATTTGCAAGTTTTGGGATCTTTAACACCTTTGAAAGCTGGTTTCGAATACATTTCATTGAAACATTATGTGTGCTTACCTAATTCCTAAATCTTTTTTCGATATTCTTCGCGCGCTTAAAAATTCGCCGAGATTGGTAAAACGACTTCTTGATGAAAACGTAGAAAACGATTTAAGACTTGACCAACGATGTCTATATCTGATGAAAATTCCACTAATGAAAAAAGACATCTCGATTGAATTAATTGAACAGATATTTGATATTTAGAAAATGAAAAGACATCTATGTTTGACTTTTAAGACAACTCTTAAAAAATGTATGTTAATGAAAATACTATTAATCGCATTTCGCTGAAATAAATTTTTTGGGTGAGAATTCGTATAAAGCAGATTTCTCCAGCGCATCTAATTACCATCACAATTGTTTGGGATATCATTCATTACCCACACAAAGAAAACCGAATCAAACTTTTTGACGGTATTTAGCGAGAAATGTTAAGAAAAAGCAATTATGTGTTATTCAAGTTCCAAGCTAATTTGCTCATTCTAAAGAACTTACTTCGCATTGGTCCGGCGAGATATTGTAACATCTGCATGCGTGGGCTCAAATTACCAGAAAATTACACATTCAACTCAAAAAAAAGGCGAAAACTTACTTTGTCTATCATTTTCAGTCATTTTCTGTCCTTCTTTTATTTATTAGCAGGCTTTTGTAAATATGATTCTGAGGAAATCAAAGATACCATTTAAAAATCCGTACATCGTAATATGCGCAGAAAAATAAAGATGTGTTTTTTCAACAGTGCAAGAAACATTACAAAGCGATATTAGACATATTTAACCTCAGCTGGTTTTCCGGAAACATTATATTAAGTGAAACATATATAGGAAACTTACTTTTTTTAGTTAAGTGAAAACCAGTTACAAGTACGAGAGACTGAAAATTACCTGCTAATTTCAATAAGGCACATGAAAAATTGCCGCCATGTAAATTCATTGGATCGTTGCCATTGCAACGGGTGAAAAAATTAACCCCGTTGCCGTTTCTCCTCTTTCAATACGTTTTTCTACCCCCCCCCCCAAAAAAAAACCGTATAAATACGGGAAAAATACTTAAGTATTGTGGAACATTAGCGCTAAGTATCGTTTCCGTTCCAAACTGCGAAATGGTATTTGAGAGCCTATATCACTTTCCCTGTAAGATATTGGACGTTTGGACCAAAATTAATACAACGATTACGTTGGATAAAGATCGATGAGAAGATTCAAATTGATCGCATACGGCCAGTTCGAACAATTTTTGACGCAGTCTCTTTTGACGGCACAATCAGTAACCCCTTAACAAAGCAAAGATTCTCTTTTCCATGTTGATCAGAAACTGATTTACCTGAAGTGTTAAAATAAGCTTGAGATCCTTTAGATAAGACATACGTGCTTGGCGTTGTGTTGTAGTCCTTACAGTATATAACTTCTAAAATGCCGTCGTGTAATTGAAGTGAAGGAAGTTGTGCTCTAACTGGAGCCGAAATCTTTTAGAGACTTGTCCTTCCGATAACCAACAATTGGGATACATTTGCGCAAGGTTATTGTGTTCATTTCAGCGAGTATGGCAAACCGACAATAGTGGTCATGGAGTTCTTAACTAAGGAGACAGTTAATCCTAAATCAGTAATATCAGATAAAATTTACAAATTATTTTAGAATTGATTAAACTTAACAAAACTTGACAAATGGAAGCTGCATCAACAGCAGCATCAATAAATTGACTTTTAATTTCACGAAAAATCATTGTTTCCCCAACAACCCCGATAAACAAATAAGAAGATTGCGAAGAGCTGTTATAGATAGCAGAACCGATTTCGTAAACGTACGTTGGGTTCCTTCGACCGTTGCTTTGTAAGGGCTCGTTTGGATGCGAGTATGCAAAAGCGGATAACGCTATCCAATGGATAAATCGCTATCCAGCGAACAGCGTTCACAAAACGTACTATACCATCCAGCGGATAGCGATTTGACCAGCTGATAGCGTCTTACCCTTCGACAAAAACAATGAAACCTTTACGAAGCGTATATCAGATTTTCCAGTACCGAAATCCCTCATTCGTTATCAATCTCCTTATTCTAGTTCTTTCCGATAGCTAGGGAGACTGTTTTTGTAATTGAAGTGTTTTTTTCAAGCTGTTTTAATGTCCAAAAGCGACAAGTCCCTTTTGCCGTTACGAAAAAAAGGAAAATTTCTTCGCTGTTCGCATCGGAGCAGAACTATTGTTCGCCGATAGTGATAAAGGTTTCTACTAGACTATATATCATATACATGCATATCATATCATTACATGCAAAAAAGAAAAAAACGCATTAAATTTAGGATCATTCAACATCTTGGATTTTCCTGGTGTGTGGCAATATCGGTCATATTTTTTTTTTTGCTCTTTTTTTTATTACCTTTTGGCTCACCGTACATATTTACTAAGTTGTGGGGTTTCTTGTGAAATTTTAGAGGAGTTGCGGTCGCCTAAATATCCTATTTTCAGACGACGAAATTGGAGGTCCCGCGGTTTCAAAATCCTGTTCAGAATTTAGCAGTATCAATCAGACTTGGCTTTAGTGGGGTTTTGCATTAACCGACAAAAGTCTGGCTGGCAGTCTTTTTAATCCGGAGTTTGGCTTGGTTATCACTTAGACTTTGCAAATAACCAATTGTCTGTTCCAGAAGCCAGGATTTTAAAGCTAGTTTTTTTTTTTTTAGTTTTAGTTAATTTTGGGGCCGTCTCTTTGAACAGCAAGGGATCCTGCATGCATAGCCGTCGGCTCAATTTGATATTTATGGTTGTTAGCTACATTGTTAGTTCGATATCACGTTCATGTCTCCCCACAATTCCCCCACTCCAAAATCACGGGTGAAATTGTAACGCCATGATAAAGCTATGCAAATTTGCTTTACCATAGTTGGACATTGGCGCTAAGTCACGTTTCCGTCCCAAACAAACTTGTCAGTTGAAAGATAATTTGTTTTTATCAAAAAATAATGGTTTGATGATGCGAATTGGCCAAAGTAAATTGTTCTACAGCTAACCTTAGGAGTGTTTTCCCTTCCTTGGAGCATGTCAGAGTCTTAGAGTCTTAACCCTTTAACTCCCAGAAGTGATTGACATGTAACTTCTCCTTATAATATCCATACATTATCCTGCAAACAGGTAGTGAGAATACTCAAACTCATCAGGTACAAGATATCAACTTGATTGAACACCAAATTCTCGTAATGAATTTATAAGGAAATGTGTAGCAGCTAGATGGGAGAATTAACAATCAGATCTTGGGAGTTAAAGGATTAATAGGATTAACCGTTAGCCATAAAACGTCCAAAAAAAAAAAATTCAGCCGTAAGACATAAAAATTGACAAATTTAACCGTGAGTCGTAAAAACTGTGAAGCGTAAAAAATTTTCTCTTTAAATCGTAACGGAAATTAATTAATGGTTATATATGTAGCCGTAAAATGGCTAAAAATTTTAAACGTTAGCCGCCAGAGCCAGCACCCCGTTGAGACCTTATCGTGATTGAAAGAGAATTTGGTAAATTAGCCACCGGAGAGAGATTTTAAAGCTGACAGTTGGAGCATTGGCCTTTCGTTTTAGCGAATTCTCTATTCTATGTAGGCTGGAAAACTGACTTTAATGTTCTGGGACAGCAAGCCTCAGATCCTTCAGTTGGGAATCTTAGATGTGTCTAAATAGAGGGTCTCAATTGGGTGATGGCTTTTACGGCTAACGATTAAAATTTTGGCCAAAATACGGCTAACGGTTAACACCTTTCCATTGTTTCCACCAGATATATTTTTACGGTTAACTCTTTTTACGGCTAACGATTGAAATTTGTCAATTTTTACGTCTAACAGCTAAACTTTTTGGCCGTTTTACGCCAAACGGTTAACCCCATTGAGACCCTCCTAATAACATCCAAATCATCTGCGCTTGTCATTATTGAATGCAACGAAACTTGCACTAAGCATTTGCCTAATTAAGCTACGATTTTTTATTTCGAATATTTGATAAGGACAAGTGTAGTTGCCACTAAGTTTCCGTGCCAATAATATATTTACGAACTCTAGTATCATTTGCAATTGGTGTCAAAACCAAGGTAAACTCCTGAGAAATGTAATCAAAATTTAATTTTTCTGTCATGGTCGTCTTCGACAAAAAAGAAGAAAAATAATTTTGGCCGCAAACTGAGGGCTGAGGTCGCTTTGTCGTGTAAATCCATTGAAAACGTATAATCAACACCGTAAAACCATAGGAGACCTGGATATTGATGAGATGTGACGAGATTCATTGGTATATTTTGTATATTAGCAAAAACATGGAAACATTAAGAAAAAGTTTATCTGCAACTACTTGACTGAGAATCGGAAGGCTTTTTGTTTGAAAACTTTCTTAAAAGACCGGAACGGAAATCGCATCCACAAAAAGGCTCATTTAGAAAGAGGGAGAGACAGAGGAGGAGACAGAGAGAAAAAAAAAAGTTTCAAAACAAGATTCGTGTCTCAGTATTGGTTAAACTTAATGAGTCAGATTAAGAGCTTCTCGTATTCAAAGAATTTATTCTGATTTAAGTCAATTGAATTTTCATATGAGATAATCGATCGCATTAATTTGGTTCAGATTTATTGATTTGATGATGCTTTGATATTCTTCCCAGATCCGTGCTCTTTCGATTTCGGCTAACTTCCTCATCATAATGAACCCATTTTTGAGCAAGAACAAAAGAAAAGATCTCTCAATGAATAGCTAAAAGAAATAACATCTCATCATAACCGTCATAAACAGAGATTTTCGTGTGAAGAAATTCTCCCCCACATCTGTGATCTACGTCAATGGAAACAATTCTCTGCAAAAGAGTTTAAGTTTTCATTAAAGGAAAAATCAATTTCGCATGACTTGAAGAGCGACGAGTTCTTGAGCCGTACGTTACAAGGTACACGTCCACAGCCGTTTAATAAGGTTCATCAGCATGAATGGAAGTTTCTCTGAAGATTCGCTCCTTAATTCCTCCCGATCCGTGTTCCCATGTCCAGGTGCTGCGCAGATTCGTGTATCAAAAGGAGAGGTATCAATTTCCCTTTACCTTGCGTTCATTGTCGGAGCCATTTCGTGTCCAGGTACAATTCTTTTGAACATTTTAGTGATCGTAACAGTATTGAAGACGAGAGAGTTACGGACAAACTCAAACATTCTGCTAACTAGTTTGGCCGCCACTGATTTACTAGTAGGCTTAGGTCCTGCACCGCTAGCCATCGTTACAGACGCTTTGCATCATCGAAGAACTGTATCGTTTCAAGTGACTTGTACGATGCGCAAGATTTACCTCTTTGCAATGCTCGCTACGTTCATCGC
>NC_089325.1:270861-320861 GCF_036669915.1 Pocillopora verrucosa | reverse complement strand
AAAACTGATCGCGGAAACGACGAAGAATGAAACGCCAGTAAGAAAATTTCCTACAACCAGAAAGCAATCTTGGTTTTGCACTCAGGTCATCCGGAGAAGAAGAATCACTTCGGAGCATCTCAAATATCATGGAGATGTACAAGGGCTGTACGACTAAGCCAACACCTAGATCGGAGAAAGCCAAACCAAGCAGCAGTATTTGCGAAGGAGATAAGGCACGAGTTGTCTTTGTTAGGGCACAGATGATAATCGTATTGCCAAATATCGCAGAGAGAGCCAAAATTCCGTTGATTACACTAAGCGCGATGTACCAGCTATAAAAGTCGTTCGTGTCGGGATAGTACTTGGAAATATCGTTACAAAACTCTTTTACTACCTTCATGGTGTTCTGTCGACGATGCCGCTGTAGACTGCAGAATATGTTCAAAGAATAGTCAGTCAATTCTCGCCCCGCGTACTTAATTTGAAGCCAGATTCATAAACCACGAATAGCTGGTTATTCAAAATTTAAAAGAAACACCAAGGTATTAATTGCGGAAAGAGTAGAAACAAAATTTCAATAAGTTAAAACGAAAGTTTATAACTCCACGAGAAAAAAAAACTGCGTGAACGTGATATGTTTACGAGTCAGTTTATTTATGCAAAATCGTGGGAACTGTCATATTTGCTCTCAGGCACTTGCGGATTGTTTGTCAGAGAGGGACACCAAGATGTCAAATTACCAGGTGCAAATGGCTTCAATCATCATCAGTTCACTAAAGGGTGTCACAAGTTACCAACGCGATAATACGGCGACAATAGACAATTTCCACGTTATCACCCCGTGTTCTTTGAATTGGATGCTTGTATTAAACTAAACAATACCAGAATCAAAATCAAACTCACCTGATCCACAAGGTCTTTTAATTCACACTGCTTCACGATCGTATGAATTTTGGTTAGATTAATTATGGAACAACTGAAACCCTCTGTCAACACCACCGTCCTTGTAATAAACATTAAAAAAAAATTGTCATTACTTTTCATTCTGAGAACGATTTTGCTTTTGTTATATTTTTTCTCACAGTTTATCATAACATCCATTTTGTTTTTAATATAACTCAGTGTAATTTGCAAGTTTTGGGACCTTTAACACCTTTGACAGCTGGTTTGAAAAACATTTCATTGAAACATTGTGCGTACTTACATAATTTCTGAATTTTTTTTTTCCTCCTTATTAAGGATATTTAACCTCAGCTGGTTTTCTGGAAACATTATATTAAGTAAAACATATATTGGAAACTTACTATTTCAGTTAAGTGAAAACCAGTTACAAGAACGAGCGACTGAAAATTGCCAAATTTTACTAAGGCACATCAAAAATTGCCGCCGTGTATATTTATTCGATCGTTGCCCTTACGGCGGGTGAAAAAATTAAATCCCGTTTCTCCTCTTTCAATAAGTAAATAACTAATTGTTTCCATAACAACCCCGATAAACAAATAAGAAGATTGCGAAGAGCTGTTATAGATAGCAAAACCGATTTCATAAACGTATGTTGGGTTCCTTTGTCGGTTGCTTTGTAGGAGCCCGTGAAACACTGAAACACTGAAACCTTTACGAAGCGTATATCAAATTTTACAGCACCGAAATCCCTTCTTCGTTACCAATTATACTTACTTTAGTTCTTTCCGAAAGCTAGGGAGACGGTTTTCTAATGGAAGTGTTTTTTTTTTCCAAGCTGTTTTAATGTCCAAAAGCGACAAGTTCCTTTTGCCGTTACGAAAACAGGATAATTTCCTCGCTGTTCGCATCGGAGTAGAACTATTGCTCGCTGATAGTTATAGGGGTTCTTACTAGACTAAAGAGATTCAGTGGCCAGAGTCTATTCCTATCGAGGTTGCCGTATGCGCTAGTTCGCGAAAAATATCGCTGGCGGTCCATCGATTCGCGTAGCATTGCACTTCGAGCATCAATCTTTGAAAAGCTGTGTTGTGCTTCGAGCGTAACTCTTCTTCCTCTGCCTGACCTCTTTCCTCCTATTTTTGCTGGTTGAAGCACCTTAATACAGACACAAATAGCTACATATTCACGCGTGTTGCACTTAACTTCCTCGAAAAAACGCTTTACAGATTGTGTCCGATCCTCGTAATCTAGCACGCTTCAGCACCCACAGGCGAAACAGTGTCAGTGGCTTGCTCCAACGTGATTGGATAACAGCCTTAACAAGCGTGAAGTGGAAATGCGTCGTCAAAGAAACGCAAGGGTCAAACGTCTGCACATGCATGCTCAGATCAAAGCTGCGTCCTTTGGAATTGTAAATAACGCTTTTTTACATTGAGAACCCAAGCGAGACTTCGTCTTTCTCAGTTTCTAAGGAGAGTTCAAAGTTTCTTAGGGCTAAAACTTACAGAAGTTCTTGTTCTAGAGTTTTCCTACATTGTGTTAGTTTAAACTTCCGTACTTTTTCTTACATTTTTTTTTCGGCATGATGAAGTCACCCTTAAGCTTGACCAAGTTAGCTGTAGCCGTTCTTTGTTATGTTAGTAATGGAGTTGCCGGTAAACACCTAAAGCGATGTGCAAAAAAAAAAAAAAAAAGGAAAAATCAGAGCCACAAAAGACATCTGTGATAAAGGAAGGTCCATGTTAAATGTAGAAGGCGGCGGACTCAGTAAAGGGTGTTTATTATAAGAAATGAAGAAATAGAGTGTAAAAGCGAGGAAGCGATCAAAACTGGTCGCTGAAACAATGAAGAATGAGGCACTGGTTAGAAACGTTCCAAAGACGAGGAAAGCAATTTTGGTATTACACTCAGAATCGTTAGACGAAACAGAATCTTTCAAGAGTATCTCAACGATCACAGATATGTACAACTGCTGCACAACTAAACCAACTCCAAGATCGGTACACAAAGCAACACATATCAGCTGTAAAATTCATCCTTTTTGGGATAACATTTAGAAATATCGTAACAAAATTCCTCCAGAGCTTTCATGACAAATCGTTTGATCTCGGTGCGAAATTCAAAGTCTTGAAGTTCTGAGCGAAATGACTCAGGAGGTGTGAACAGCTGAATTAGTTTCTATCAAACTTCAACTTAACTCTTTCGTTGAGAACTTTCCTACATGACATTGTGTTCGTGGCCTAATGTAAATACAGGCAATAACATGATTACGATTGCAATATGGTGTAAAAAACCACGAGTAAATTTTTCAAAGACAATAAAACTGCACGAGTCCATTGGGTTAGAACAATTTGTAGACTTAAAAGAATTGACAGGTGCTTATTTACACCAAATTAAACTAGAAATCATGTAATCTTCCATTAATTAATGTATGTGAAATAAATCCATTTACGGAAAAAAAAAAAAGGCTAGAGTCCAAACTTTGTAGAAAATATGTACTAAACTTGTTGAATGAACCACAACATTTAGCTAAAATAAAAACCCCTAAACTTCTTAAAATTCCAAACAAAGGAGTAACAAATTTACGCGAACGAAAGCTCAAAAACATGCAAATACTAAGATTCCGCGAAAACAAACGAAAAGTACGCGAAAAAATGTCCATGTCTGTTTTTCAATGTCAAGGTAAGGGTTCTCTGACGTGATTGGCTAATTTGTGAAATCAAGCGTGCCGCGCGTGCATACCAAAAGGATACGAAGGGGGGAGAGGAAGAGAAAAATTGTTACTTGAAATTTAAAATCGAAAGAGATTTTCTACAATTTACATTAAAAAAAAAGGATCATAAAAAGTCAAAACAGACGAAATTTTGATAACACGCGCGCGCATTTTGTAATTTGCACTCGTTTTAAATTTTGCACACGTGTTACATAAAAAATGCACTTGTTTTCAGCCAACAAAAAGCGCATTTTTTTAAGTATAGTAATAACCAGTAAAAAAATTCAAACGACGTTCTAGTATTTTACGCGCATACGAAGGCTCTTGCCTTATACAAGGCATTAGAGGTTTAACGCTTGTACTTCAAATGTAGGCCCTTATAGATTAAGCCAGCATAATAATTGGCATCATTTGGATAAATGGGCATAATTTTCTCCCTTTTTTTAAGAGTAGCACTGTTAGTATAGTTAGCATGTTTTTAGTTCTTTTCTCTTCTTTTTTTTTTTTTTTTTTAAGGGAACATTACCAGGGTCATTTCCTGTTTTAGTCTCCAGAATTGCTTATTTTCAAGTTCGGCCCATGGTTCATTCTATTTTCAATTTTTTAATGTATTTGGGGAAGAAGATTACTGAAATGTTAAGTCGTTCTTTGTTTAGAGGACTGGACTCGCTGGAAGTAAAGAATGCGTCTGTCCCAGTTCCCGCTTTCACAAGCAACAAACATGCGCGTCGAAGAGAAAAGTGATGCTAACATCGTACATTTTGACACTTTAAGTAACTGCTTCTGGTCTGGAATTAAGTGCAGAAGTTAATTTTGTCTTTTCAGTGCAAGTCTACAATTCCAAATAAAAAGGTTTCATACTTTCTAAACAATGAATTTATAACTTGGACTTGCTTTGTGTTTCTTTTTCGGAAATCATACTTTGGGAAGAAGTAGCATAACTTTAAAAAATGAGCATGACTAGCATAATTTGAAAAAACCAAGCAATGTTAGAAGCATAAAATGCTACTTTTACCAACACAATCTATTATGGCCTATTCACATCACTATCCAGGCATTCCTTGGGTGCGCACAGTGGGGTCTGGGGGAGGGAGAGGAGGTAGATTTTATCACTTTGAAGGTGCCATCGAAGGCCACCTGATGAAAACTTGCTCCAACAGAGATAAACGATAAAGGCTGCTCTTAATTACGATTAAGGAAATTGATAGATAAGCACCATCCTTTGATGAGTTCCTTATCAACTAAACAACGAATTTATCCAGAGCGGCACTTATTCATAATTTTGAAGGTAAAGGTTTCAAGCCGACGGCAGTTCTGTTGGTCTTGACAGTTCTCAATGAAACTCGAAGGAGAACATCGCTAATGTAAGCCTGAACTACGTTTTGCTTCAATAATCTCAATATGATGTTAGAGTTTTCCCTAATGAAAGACGAGAAGTCTAAAATAAGGGCTATAACTATGATAAGGACCGTATAGACTAGGTTAGGAAATTACATAAGCACTACGGAGCTTTTTATGAATCTTACCTTTTTTTTCTTTCGGAAATTTTTGCAAAACAAAATTAATCACAATGGGGAAAAATTCTTCTTCAGCGCCCGGTTTGACTGCTACAGGTGATCACCAGTTTGGAAACAAATGGTAGAAACATCGTGAGGGAAGATTTTCTCAACAATCTGATGTCAAATTGAAAAAGTTGCGTTTCAAGCAAAAGGGTAAAAGACTGTGTACATCATAACTTGCTGAGCACTCAGATTTCCTCAGCGAAAGAGAAGAAAGAATAAATTGAAAAAAAAAAAAGGAAGGTGTTTTTGATCGACATCAACTAATCTGCATCCCTCCGACATAGCGCTCAAATTCGCATTCGCGGAAACGCCACCATATGACATTTTTTCAAAAGACTTACAGAGGATGACTTCCTACTGATCAGACCATAACTTTTATGCAAATGACTTTCATCTGAAAATGCCAAAGGCTAGTGGCGGGTTTTAAGATGGAATAATTGTAATAATCTCCTTCTTCACAGAAAAATGATAAAAAGTGGCTGGCTATGAGGTTGTTAAGCTAGCACTTAACAACCGCTTCTTCTTTTGATACATTCTTTTCCGTAGCCCTCTTGACGAGATTTTCTGAATAGAAAGACATTTAGGTTGGACAAGTTGTAATTTGGCAATTACATACGTCATCTAAATGTAACCCCGTGCGCTATAAACACTTAAAATGAATTAAACTCCTCCTATGTCCTTCCATGAAGCATCTGTCCAATTTGAAGATTTTTTTCCAATTTTCCATATCGACATCGAGTCTATCGGTGAAAAATGTCTATTTGTCGAATAAGTGCCTCTCAAAAATCCTCTTTGATCATTTGATGACGAATACTTCGTTTAGTTAACTTGACTTGCACGAGTATTTGTAGACTGGTCTTTTTTGAAATGAGAGGAGCTGAGGATTGATAATTTCTTCTCCTTTGGGATTTCAGTGCCTTGATCCATTTGTAAACATGGCAGGAATTTCTCGAGAATTTCTAAAACATATCTCCGTATCTCTCTCATCCGCCAGCAGTATAAGATGGGATTCAAGGACGAATTCAAAAATGCTAATGTCAGTGAAAACTGAAACATTCCTTTCAGAAATAATCCGTGCTCAGACGTTACTATGATCAGCATTGTACCTGTATAGGGAAGATAACAAGCGGTGAACACGATGTAAACATACAAGATGTTGACGGCCGATTTAAGCTTTCTTTTGCTCAGCGCTAATTCTTTGCAATTTTCACTTGCCGTTTTTTCTTGAGATTTTATCTTCAAATGATGTTTGCGGACAGCGAGGTAGATTCTTGCAAAAGTTATGGTGGTTGTGATGAAAAATATTATCGCAAATGTGCTGGACACTGCCTCTCGGTTAACATCTCCCATGAACAGGTAACCAAGAGCTGCAACTGCGCTGAGCATCCAGAGAACGGTCAGAGTAATGCTTACTCTCTTTTCTGTTACAATTTCCCTGTAACGAAGATGCAGGCTGATAGCGAGGAAGCGATCAAAACTGATCGCGGAAACGACGAAGAAAGAAACGCCAGTAAGAAAAGTTCCTACAACCAGAAAAGCAATCTTGGTTTTGCACTCAGGGTCATCCGGAGAAGAAGAATCACTTCGGAGCATCTCAAATATCATGGAGATGTACAAGGGCTGTACGACTAAGCCAACACCTAGATCGGAGAAAGCCAAACCAAGCAGCAGTATTTGCGAAGGAGATAAGGCACGAGTTGTCTTTGTTAGGGCACAGATGATAATCGTATTGCCAAATATTGCAGAGAGAGCCAAAATTCCGTTGATTATACAAAGCACGATGTACCAGCTATAAAAGTCGTTCGTGTCGGGATAGTACTTGGAAATATCGTTACAAAACTCTTTTACTACTTTCATGGTGTTCTGTCGACGATGCCGCTGTAGACTGTAGAATATGTTAAAAAATAATCAGTGAAGTCTCGCCTTATGTACTTAATTTGAAGCCAAATTCGTAAACCACGAATAGCTGGTTATTAAAAATTTAAAAGAAACACCACTTCAACTTTTCCACCAATTGCGGAAAAAGTTGAAACAAAATTTCAATAAGTTAAAACAAAAGTTTATAGCTCCACAAAAACGAACTGCGTGAACGTGATATGTTTTCGAGTCAGTTTATTTATGCAAAATCGTGGGAACTGTCATATTTGCTCTCAGCCACTTGCGGATCGTTTATTGGAGAGGGACAACAATTTGTCAGATAACTAGAAGCAAATGGTATCAATAATCTCTGTTCGCTAAAGGGTGTCACAAGTTACCAAAACGGTGACAAAGCGGCTAAAGACAATGAATCAGACAATCAGTTTCCCCGTTATCACCTCGTGCTCTTTGAATTTGATGCTTGTATTAAACTAAACAATACCAGAATCAAAATCAAACTCACCTGATCCACAAGGTCTTTTTAATTAACACTGCTTCACGATCGTATGAATTTTGGTTAAATTAGTTACCGGACAACTGAAACCCTCTGTCAACACCACCGTCTTGGCAATGAACATGAAAAAAATTGTCATTAATTTTCATTCCAGACACCTATGCAATTCTTTTATCATAATTTTTTCCTCACAGTTTATCATGACATCCATTTTGTTTTTAATATAACTCAGAATAATTTGCAAGTTTTGGGATCTTTAACACCTTTGAAAGCTGGTTTCGAATACATTTCATTGAAACATTATGTGTGCTTACCTAATTCCTAAATCTTTTTTCGATATTCTTCGCGCGCTTAAAAATTCGCCGAGATTGGTAAAACGACTTCTTGATGAAAACGTAGAAAACGATTTAAGACTTGACCAACGATGTCTATATCTGATGAAAATTCCACTAATGAAAAAAGACATCTTGATTGAATTAATTGAACAGATATTTGATATTTAGAAAATGAAAAGACATCTATGTTTGACTTTTAAGACAACTCTTAAAAAATGTATGTTAATGAAAATACTATTAATCGCATTTCGCTGAAATAAATTTTTTGGGTGAGAGTTCGTATAAAGCAGATTTCTCCAGCGCATCTAATTACCATCACAATTGTTTGGGATATCATTCATTACCCACACAAAGAAAACCGAATCAAACTTTTTGACGGTATTCAGCGAGAAATGTTAAGAAAAAGCAATTATGTGTTATTCAAGTTCCAAGCTAATTTGCTCATTCTAAAGAACTTACTTCGCATTGGTCCGGCGAAATATTGTAACATCTGCATGCGTGGGCTCAAATTACCAGAAAATTACACATTCAACTCAAAAAAAAGGCGAAAACTTACTATGTCTATCATTTTCAGTCATTTTCTGTCCTTCTTTTATTTATTAGCAGGCTTTTGTAAATATGATTCTGAGGAAATCAAAGATACCATTTAAAAATCCGTACATCGTAATATGCGCAGAAAAATAAAGATGTGTTTTTTCAACAGTGCAAGAAACATTACAAAGCGAGTATATTATATTAATATTAGACATATTTAACCTCAGCTGGTTTTCCGGAAACATTATATTAAGTGAAACATATATAGGAAACTTACTTTTTTTAGTTAAGTGAAAACCAGTTACAAGTACGAGAGACTGAAAATTACCTGCTAATTTCAATAAGGCACATCAAAAATTGCCGCCATGTAAATTCATTGGATCGTTGCCATTGCAACGGGTGAAAAAATTAACCCCGTTGCCGTTTCTCCTCTTTCAATACGTTTTTCTACCCCCCCCCCCCAAAAAAAAAAACCGTATAAATACGGGAAAATTACTTAAATTAATTACTTAAATTACATTAGCGCTAAGTATCGTTTCCGTTCCAAACTGCCAAATTGTATTTGAGAGCCTAAATCACTTTCCCTGTAAGATATTGGACGTTTGGACCAAAATTAATACAACGATTACGTTGGATAAAGATCGATGAGAAGATTCAAATTGATCGCATACGGCCAGTTCGAACAATTTTTGACGCAGTCTCTTTTGACGGCACAATCAGTAACCCCCTTAACAAAGCAAAGATTCTCTTTTCCATGTTGATCAGAAACTGATTTACCTGAAGTGTTAAAATAAGCTTGAGATCCTTTAGATAAGACATACGTGCTTGGCGTTGTGTTGTAGTCCTCACAGTATATAACTCCTAAAATGCCGTTGTGTAATTGAAGTGAAGGAAGTTGTGCTCTAACTGGAGCCGAAATCTTTTAGAGACCTGTCCTTCCGATAACCAACAATTAGGATACATTTGCGCAAGGTTATTGTGTTCATTTCAGCGAGTATGGCAAACCGACAATAGTGGTCATGGAGTTCTTAACTAAGGAGACAGTTTAATCCTAAATCAGTCAAATCAGACAAAATTCACAAATTATTTTAGAATTGATTAAACTTAACAAAACTTGACAAATGGAAGCTGCATCAACAGCGGCATCAATAAATTGACTTTTGATGTCACAAAAAATCATTGTTTCCCCAACAACCCCGATAAACAAATAAGAAGATTGCGAAGAGCTGTTATAGATAGCAGAACCGATTTCGTAAACGTACGTTGGGTTCCTTCGACGGTTGCTTTGTAAGGGCTCGTTTGGATGCGAGTAAGCAAAAGAGGATAACGCTATCCAATGGATAAATCGCTATCCAGCGAACAGTGTTCACAAAACGTACTATACCATCCAGCGGATAGCGATTTAACCAGCTGATAGCGTCTTACCCTTGAACAAAAACAATGAAACCTTTACGAAGCGTATATCAGATTTTCTAGTACCGAAATCCCTCATTCGTTATTAATCTCCTTACACTAGTTCTTTCCGAAAGCTAGGGGGGCTGCTTTTGTAATTGAATTGTTTTTTTCAAGTTTTTTTAATGTCCAAAAGCGACAAGTCCCTTTTGCCGTTACGAAAAAAAGGAAAATTTCTTCGCTGTTCGCATCGGAGCAGAACTATTGTTCGCCGATAGTGATAGAGGTTTCTACTAGACTATATATCATATACATGCATATCATATCATTACATGTAAAAAAGAAAAAAACGCATTCAATTTAGGACCATTCAACATCTTGGATTTTCCTGGCGTGTGGGAATATCGGTCAAATATTTTTTTTTGCTCTTTTTTTATTACCTTTTGGCTCACCGTACATATTTACCAAGTTGTGGGGTTTCTTGTGAAATTTTAGAGGAGTTGCGGTCGCCTAAATATCCTATTTTCAGACGACGAAATTGGAGGTCCCGCGGTTTCAAAATCCTGAAAAAATCCTCGGTCAAATATTTTTTTTTGCTCTTTTTTTATTACCTTTTGGCTCACCGTACATATTTACTAAGTTGTGGGGTTTCTTGTGTTCAGAATTTAGCAGTATCAATCGGACTTGGCTTTAGTGGGGTTTTGCATTAACCGACAAAAGTCTGGCTGGCAGTCTTTTTAATCCGGAGTTTGGCTTGGTTATCACTTAGACTTTGCAAATAACCAATTGTCTGTTCCAGAAGCCAGGATTTTAAAGCTAGTTTTTTTTTTTTTTAGTTTTTGTTAATTTTGGGGCCGTCTCTTTGAACAGCAAGGGATCCTGCAAGCATAGCCGTCGGCTCAATTTGATATTTATGGTTGTTAGCTACATTGTTAGTTCGATATCACGCTCATGTCTCCCCACAATTCCCCCACTCCAAAATCACGGGTGAAATTGTAACGCCATGATAAAGCTATGCAAATTTGCTTTACCATAATTGGACATTGGCGCTAAGTCACGTTTCCGTCCCAAACAAACTTGTCAGTTGAAAGATAATTTGTTTTTATCAAAAAATAATGGTTTGATGATGCGAATTGGCCAAAGTAAATTGTTCTACAGCTAACGTTTGGAGCGTTTTCCCTTCCTTGGATCATGTCAGAGTCTTAGAGTCTTAACCCTTTAACTCCCAGAAGTGATTGACATGTAACTTCTCCCTATAATATCCATACGTTATCCTGCAAACAGGTAGTGAGAATATTCAAACTCATCAGGTACAAGATATCACCTTGATTGAACACCAAATTCTCTCAATCAATTAACAAGCAAATGTGTAGCAGCTAGAGGGGAGAATTAACAATCGGATCTTGGGAGTTAAAGGATTAATAGGATTAACCGTTAGCCATAAAACGTCAACAAAAAAAAAATTCAGCCGTAAGACATAAAAATTGACAAATTTAACCGTGAGTCGTAAAAACTGTGAAGCGTAAAAAATTTTCTCTTTAAATCGTAACGGAAATTAATTAATGGTTATATATGTAGCCGTAAAATGGCTAAAAATTTTAAACGTTAGCCGCCAGAGCCAGCTCCCCGTTGAGACCTTCTCATAATTGAAAGAGAATTTGGTAAATTAGCCACCGGAGAGAGATTTTAGAGCTGACTGTTGGAGCATTGGCTCTTCGTTATAGCGAATTCTCTATTCTATGTAGGCTGAAAAACTGACTTTAATGTTCTGGGACAGCAAGCTTCAGATCCTTCAGTTGGGAATCTTTGATGTGTCTAAATAGAGGGTCTCAATGGGGTGATGGCTTTTACGGCTAACGATTAAAATTTTGGCCAAAATACGGCTAACGGTTAAAATTTGTCAATTTTTAGGTCTAACAGCTAAATTTTTTGGCCGTTTTACGCCAAACGGTTAACCCCATTGAGACCCTCTAAATAACATTCAAATCATCTGGGCTTGTCATTATTAAATGCAACGAAACTTGCACTAAGCATTTTCCTAATTAAGCTACGATTTTTTATTTCGAATATTTGATAAGGACAAGTGTAGTTGCCACTAAGTTTCCGTGCCAATAATATATTTACGAACTCTAGTATCATTTGCAATTGGTGTCAAAACCAAGGTAAACTCCTGAGAAATGTAATCAAAATTTAATTTTTCTGTCATGGTCGTCTTCGACAAAAAAGAAGAAAAATAATTTTGGCCGCAAACTGAGGGCTGAGGTCGCTTTGTCGTGTAAATCCATTGAAAACGTATAATCAACACCGTAAAACCATAGGAGACCTGGATATTGATGAGATGTGACGAGATTCATTAGTATATTTTGTACATTAGCTGAAATGTTGTTGTCTACAGCAATCGTTTCTCCCATACTTTTAAACCTATAAATAAATCTCGTGTGGACGTTTTCTGTCTAACCCCATGGAAACATTCAGAAAAGTTAATCTGCAACTACTTGACTGAGAATCGGAAGGCTTTTTGTTTGAAAACTTTCTTAAAAGACCGGAACGGAAATCGCATCCACAAAAAGGCTCATTTAGAAAGAGGGAGAGACAGAGGAGGAGACAGAGACTGAGAAAAAAAAGTTTCAAAACAAGATTCGTGTCTCAGTATTGGTTAAACTTAATGAGTCAGATTGAGAGCTTCTCGTATTCAAAGAATGTATTCTGATTTAAGTGAATTGAATTTTCATATGAGGATATCGATCGCATTAATTTGGTTCAGATTTATTGATTTGATGATACTTTGATATTCTTCCCAGATCCGTGCTCTTTCGATTTCGGCTAACTTCCTCATCATAATGAACCCATTTTTGAGCAAGAACAAAAGAAAAGATCTCAATGAATAGCTAAAAGAAATAACATCTCATCATAATAGTCATAAACAGAGATTTTCGTGTGAATAAATTCTCCCCCACATCTGCGATCTACGTCAACGGAAACAATTCTCTGCAAAAGAGTTTAAGTTTTCATCAAAGGAAAAATCAATTTCGCATGACTGAAGAGCGACGAGTTCTTGAGCCGTACGTTACAAGGTACACGTCCACAGCCGTTTAATAAGGTTCATCAACATGAATGGAAGTTTCTCTGAAGATTCGCTCCTTAATTCCTCCCGACCCGTGTTCCCATGTCCAGGTGCTGCTCAGATTCATGTATCAAAAGGAGAGGTATCAATTTCCCTTTACCTTGCGTTCATTGTCGGAGCCATTTCGTGTCCAGGTACAATTCTTTTGAACATTTTAGTGATCGTAACAGTATTGAAGACGAGAGAGTTACGGACAAACTCAAACATTCTGCTAACTAGTTTGGCCGCCACTGATTTACTAGTAGGCTTAGGTCCTGCACCGCTAGCCATCGTTACAGACGCTTTGCATCATCGAAGAACTGTATCGTTTCAAGTGACTTGTACGATGCGCAAGATTTACCTCTTTGCAATGCTCGCTACGTTCATCGCTTCATATAATCACTTGATTTTAATGGCCTGGGAGAGGTATGTTGCGGTAGTTAGATGTTTGGAGTACAAGTTTATAGTTACAAAAGGACGCATTAAGAGAGATGTGGTAATTGCTTGGATTACAGCCATCACAGCAACAGCCTTCTACATCGTATTCGACGTCGCTGGTGTTCAGTTGGAGGTCATTTTGGTAACGGACATCATCATATGCGTTCTTTGGTTAATTGGTTTTTTACTGGTGGTGTATTTTTATTTCATGGTTTATAAACAAATAAGAAAACAGCACCGAAGTCAATTCCGCCGAGTAGACGCTCTTATCAAAGCAAGGATCGAAAGTAGACTCGCCTTTACGGCTTTTCTCCTAACATTTGTCGTGTTTGCCTCGTTTGTTCCTTTAATCGTTTCACTCTTTGCAAACTTGTCACTCATAGTGAAGCAAACTTGGCGATGGACACAAATTTTCGTCCAGGTGAACTCTCTAGTGAATCCTGCCCTCTATTTTTATAGGAACAGACGATGCAGGAAGGCTGCAGTTAAATTGCTGAAATTTAAAAAATCTCAGAAAACTCAGCCAGTACGCCAGACTAAGCTTCTTGCGAAAAGGCACCGGTACTCCATCGTGTCTCTGGATATCAAAGATTTTGTCGACACCGAAATGGCTAAACGGTCCCCTGCGCGCTCACAGTCTTGGGCGGCAGAAGCATTTGAACGCTGGATCTCCGTGCGTGGAGAACAAGATAAGGCAGTCGAGGATAGAAGAATATCATGTCCGACTTTAATAAACCATGGAAACTTGTTTGAAGTGACTCGACCTGTTACCAGAACTATCATTGTTCAGATTGAATGTGCACGCGAAAAGAAACCATCAAAGAGGAGGACGAATTTATCGAATGACAGATACAATGCTAAAACATGCAATCACCGCGGGATGCCGAGATCAGTGTCTTTGAATGAAAATGCACTAATCGTTTTGAAAAGTGGCCGTCCAAAACTAGCCGAAGTTAAGCATCATAGACGCAAATCAGCGCCATTGGTTTTAAGAACTGAAAGCAATATTTTGAGAAAAGAAGAATTGCAACATTGAAAAAGTTGTCGATCGATGGGCATCAGCGCTGAACATGACAACGTAGTGAGTGGCATTTGTGACCAGAAAGGAAGACCTCAGCGGACACCAACTAAATTCCCGAATTGTTTAAATTTTGTGAATGTTCTTAAGAGAAAAGTTTAGAAGCTGCAAGCATTTGAATGGTCTAATTACTATAGATGAAATGATTTAATTAAACTGATTAAAACAGATTGACCATTTCAAATGGTCTTATAAATATAATGACACACCCTGATACCAGGTTCTAACAGTTCGATTATTCCATGCCACAACGCTTCCCGTAACATTCTTCGCATCTGCTTCAACGGCAGCGAAATGAAAACTTGCTTGACACACGATCAAATAAATGATAAAAGAAAGATGCCAATTTTGAGCGAAGAAAAGATTCTTGAAAGTGGGTAGTTATTTAAGAAAAATTTCCAAAGTCGAAATTTGGACACGTGCTGCGAGCTCGACTCAATGTCCGAACTTTCGGGGTTTGTTTACATCAAAAGTCACGTGACACTACACCTGAGAACTAATGCCCAAAAGGTGAATTGGGTTAAAATGACCTTCCTGTTTTAAAATAGCCTAAACAATAAGAATGTATAGTCATGTTATGGATCCGTTGAAATGGACGAACTCGACAAAATGATCCAACCGGTTGAAATAGTCTAACAGATAAAATGGTCCAATTAGCTTAACTGACTGAAAATGGTCCAACCTGCTAAAATGATGCAACCGCATAAAATGGTCCATGAAGATAAAATGGCCTAACCGGTTAATAAGGCCTGAAAAGGTTAAAATGGTCCAGCTAGATAAAATAGTCCAACTGTTAAATATGATCCAACTATGATAAAATGATCCAGCTACTCTAAATGGTCTAACCAGCTGAAGTGGTTCAAATAGTTTAACTATGTAAAATGGTATAACTGGAAACGAAAGCATAATTTAAAGTGACGCTCGCAAAATCCTGAGTTATGTACACACCAATAAAATTCAAAAATATTTTCCATTCCGCATGAACTGGAAGACGAGCTTGTAAAGCGGTCCGCAATGAATTGTGGACCGGTCTCGCCATTCAGTTTTGACGGAAAAAAGCCCTAAAAGTTAAGCACCAAAACGAAAGAAAAGCTCAAAAGAATTTACAAGAACAACGAAAATTTGCCAAAAAATTGCAAATGTCGAACTCAACGGGACAAAAGTGGTAAGTGAACAACCATTATCTGTCGCTTGGTGACAGATAATGGTTGTTCTTACTATGATAAGGACCGTATTACTATGATAAGGACCGTATTACTATGATAAGGACCGTATAGACTAAGTTAGGAAATTGCATAAGCACTACGGAGGTTTTATGAGAAAAGATTGTTTTTTTTTATCTTTTATTATCTTTTATTTTTTTTCTTTCGGAAAATTTTGCAAAACAAAATTAATCGCAATGAGAAAAAATTCGTTTTTAGCGCGCGGTTTGACTGCTACAGGTGATCACTAGTTTGGACACAACTGGTAGAAACATCGAGAGGGAAGATTTTCTTAACAATCTGATGTTAAATTGAGAAAGTTGCGTTTCAAGCGAAAGGGGAAAAGTCTGTGTACATCGTAACTTGCTGAGCACTCAGATTTCCTCAGCGAAAGAGAAGAAATAATAAATTGAAAAAGGAAGGAAAGGAAGATGTTTTTTAATTGATTTTAACCAATCTGTATCCCTCCGACATGGCGCTCAAATTCGCATTCGCGGAAACACCACCATATGACATTTTGTCAAAAGACTTACAGAGGATGACTTCCTACTGATCAGACCACAAGTATTAGGCAAATGACTTTCATCTAAAAATGCCAAAGGCTAGTGGCGGGTTTTAAGATCGAATAATTGTAATAATCTCCTTCTTCACAGAAAAATGTTTAAAAGTGGCTGGCTATGAGGCCGGTAAACAATTTAAGCCGGCACTTAACAACCGCTTCTTCTTTTGATACATTCTTTTCCGTAGCCCTCTTGACGAGATTTTCTGAATAGAAAGACATTTAGGTTGGACAAGTTGTACTTTGACAGTTATATACGTCATCTAAATGTCACCCGCCCGCTATAAACACTTAAAATGAATTAAACTCCTCCTATATCCTTAAAGCATCTGTCCAATTTGAAGATTTTTTTCCAATTTTCCATAACGACATCGAGTCTATCGGTGGAAAATGTTTATTTGTCGAATAAGTGCCTCTCAAAAATCCTCTTTGATCATTTGATGACGAATACTTCGTTTAGTTAACTTGACTTGCACGAGTATTTGTAGACTGGTCTTTTTTGAAATGAGAGGAGCTGAGAATTGATAATTTCTTCTCCTTTGGGATTTCAGTACCTTGATCCATTCGTAAACATGGCAGGAATTTCTTAAGAATTTGTAAAACATATCTCCGTATCTCTCTCATCCGCCAGCAGTATAAGATGGGATTCAAGGACGAATTCAAAAATGCTAATGTCAGTGAAAACTGAAACATTCCTTTCAGAAATAATCCGTGCTCAGACGTTACTATGATCAGCATTGTACCTGTATAGGGAAGATAACAAGCGGTGAACACGATGTAAACACACAAGATGTTGACGGCCGATTTAAGCTTCCTTTTGCTTAGCGCTAATTCTTTGCAATTTTCACTTGCCGTTTGTTCTTGAGATTTTATCTGCAAATGATGTTTGCGGACAGCGAGGTAGATTCTTACAAAAGTTATGGTGGTTGTGATGAAAAATATTGTCGCAAATGTGCTGGACACTGCCTCTCGGTTAACATCTCCCATGAACAGGTAACCAAGAGCTGCAACTGCGCTGAGCGCCCAGAGAACGGTCAGAGTAATGCTTACTCTCTTTTCTGTTACAATTTCCCTGTAACGAAGATGCAGGCTGATAGCGAGGAAGCGATCAAAACTGATCGCGGAAACGACGAAGAATGAGACGCCAATAAGAAAAGTTCCTACAACCAGAAAAGCAATCTTGGTTTTGCACTCAGGGTCATCCGGAGAAGAAGAATCACTTCGGAGCATTTCAAATATCATGGAGATGTACAAGGGCTGTACGACTAAGCCAACACCTAGATCGGAGAAAGCCAAACCAAGCAGCAGTATTTGCGAAGGAGATTATGCACGAGTTGTCTTTGTTAGGGCACAGATGATAATCGTATTGCCAAATATCGCAGAGAGAGCCAAAATTCCGTTAATTACACAAAGCGCGATGTACCAGCTATAAAAGTCGTTCGTGTCGGGATAGTACTTGGAAATATCGTTACAAAACTCTTTTACTACCTTCATGGTGTTCTGTCGACGATGCCGCTGTAGACTGCAGAATATGTTCAAAGAATAGTCAGTGAATTCTCGCCCCGCGTACTTAATTTGAAGCCAGATTCATAAACCACGAATAGCTGGTTATTCAAAATTTAAAAGAAACACCAAGGTATTAATTGCGGAAAGAGTAGAAACAAAAGTTCAATAAGTTAAAACGAAAGTTTATAACTCCACGAGAGAAAAAAAAACTGCGTGAACGTGATATGTTTAAGAGTCAGTTTATTTATGCAAAATCGTGGGAACTGTCATATTTGCTCTCAGGCACTTGCGGATTGTTTGTCAGAGAGGGACACCAAGATGTCAAATTACAAGGTGCAAATGGCTTCAATCATCATCAGTTCACTAAAGGGTGTCACAAGTTACCAACGCGATAATACGGCGACAATAGACAATTTCCACGTTATCACCCCGTGTTCTTTGAATTGGATGCTTGTATTAAACTAAACAATACCAGAATCAAAATCAAACTCACCTGATCCACAAGGTCTTTTAATTCACACTGCTTCACGATCGTATGAATTTTGGTTAGATTAATTACGGAACAACTGAAACCCTCTGTCAACACCACCGTCCTTGTAATAAACATAAAAAAAAATTGTCATTACTTTTCATTCCAGACCCCTTTGCAATTACAGGATTATTCAAAGGAACTGAGAACGATTTTGCTTTTGTTATATTTTTTCTCACAGTTTATCATAACATCCATTTTGTTTTTAATATAACTCAGTGTAATTTGCAAGTTTTGGGACCTTTAACACCTTTGACAGCTGGTTTGAAAAACATTTCATAGAAACATTGTGCGTACTTACATAATTCCTGAATTTTTTTTTCTTTATATTCTTCTCGCGCTTAAAAATTCGCCGAGATTGGTCAAACGACTTCTTGATTAAAACGTAGAAAACGATTTAAGACTTTGACCAACGATGTCTATGTCTGAGAAAAATTCCACTGTTGGAAAAGATAAGTCGATCGCATTTACTGAACAGATATTTGATAGTTAGAAAATGAAAGGACATCTCTGTTTGACTTTCAAAACAACTCTTAAAAAATGTATTTAAATGAAAATGCTATTAATTTGCATTTCGCTAAAAAATAATTTTTTGGATGAGAATTCATAAACAGCAGATTTCTTCAGCGCATCCAATTACCATTACAATTGTTTGGGACATCATTCATTAGCTACCCAGGATAACCGAATCAAACTTTTTGACGGTATTCAACGAGAAATATTAAGAAAAAGCAATTATGTGTTATTCAAGTTCCAAGCTAATTTGCTCATTCGAAAGAACTTACGTCGCTTTGGTCCCACGAAATATCGTAACATCTGCACGCGTGGGCTCGAATTACCAAAAAATTACACATTCAACTCGAAAAAAAGGCGAAAACTTCAAATGTCTATTATTTTAAGTCATTTTCTGTCCTTTTTTATTTATTAGCAAGCTTCCGTAGATATGATTCAAAGGAAATAAAAGATGGCCTTTTAAAAATCCATACATCGTAATATGCGCAGAAAGAATAAAGAGCTGTTTTTTGAACAGTGTAAGAAACATTACGAAGCGTTATCAGTAAGCATATTTAACCTCAGCTGGTTTTCTGGAAACATTATATTAAGTGAAACATATATTGGAAACTTACTATTTCAGTTAAGTGAAAACCAGTTACAAGAACGAGCGACTGAAAATTGCCAAATTTCACTAAGGCACATCAAAAATTGCCGCCGTGTATATTTATTCGATCGTTGCCCTTACGGCGGGTGAAAAAATTAAATCCCGTTTCTCCTCTTTCAATAAGTAAATAACTAATTGTTTCCATAACAACCCCGATAAACAAATAAGAAGATTGCGAAGAGCTATTATAGATAGCAAAACCGATTTCATAAACGTATGTTGGGTTCCTTCGTCGGTTGCTTTGTAGGAGCCCGTGAAACACTGAAACACTGAAACCTTTACGAAGCGTATATCAAATTTTACAATACCGAAATCCCTTTTCGTTACCAATTCTACTTACTTTAGTATTTTCCGAAAGCTAGGGAGACGGTTTTTTAATGGAAGTGTTTTTTTTTTCCAAGCTGTTTTAATGTCCAAAAGCGACAAGTCCCTTTTGCCGTTACGAAAACAGGACAATTTCCTCGCTGTTCGCATCGGAGTAGAACTATTTCTCGCTGATAGTTATAGGGGTTCCTACTAGACTAAAGAGATTCAATGGCCAGAGTCTTTTCCTATCGAGGTTGCCGTATGCGCTAGTTCGCGAAAAATATCGCTGGCGGTCCATCAATTCGCATAGCATTGCACTTCGAGCATCGATCTTTGAAAAGCTGTGTTGTGTTTCGAGCGTAACTCTTCTTCCTCTGCCTGACCTCTTTCCTCCTATTTTTGCTGGTTGAAGCACCTTAATATAGACACAAATAGCTACATATTCACGCGTGTTGCACTTAACTTCCTCGAACAAACGCTTTACAAATTGTGTCCGCTCCTCGTAATCTAGCACGCTTCAGCACCCACAGGCGAAACAGTGTCAGTGGCTTGCTCCAACGTGATTGGATAACAGCCTTAACAAGCGTGAAGTGGAAATGCGTCGTCAAAGAAACGCAAGGGTCAAACGTCTGCACATGCATGCTCAGATCAAAGCTGCGTCCTTTGGAATTGTAAATAACACTTTTTTACATTGAGAACCCAAGCGAGACTTCGTCTTTCTCAGTTTCTAAGGAGAGTTCAAAGTTTCTTAGGGCTAAAACTTACAGAAGTTCTTGTTCTAGAGTTTTCCTACATTGTGTTAGTTTAAACTTCCGTACTTTTTCTTGCATTTTTTTTTCGGCATGATGAAGTCACCCTTAAGCTTGACCAAGTTAGCTGTAGCCGTTCTTTGTTATGTTAGTAATGGAGTTGCCGGTAAACACCTAAAGCGATGTGCAAAAAAAAAAAAAAGGAAAAATCAGAGCCACAAAAGACATCTGTGATAAAGGAAGGTCCATGTTAAATGTAGAAGGCGGCGGACAGGCGTGAGCTGCAGGAGTGGAGAAAGGTCCGATAATTTGCCTTCGTCATCGAAACGAAGTTGATAAATTTGACAATCGATGCACTCTCCTCCATGTGACACCCGCACAACACATTCGTATTCACTTCTCCACCTAAGGGAACTACTTTCACTTTATCAAGCGCTAACTGGACTTAGCAGAGAAACTTCACATTGTTATCGGCCAGGAACGATATGGTGTACGAATTGCCGTAAAACTGAAGAAAGTATCCTCAAAGGCGGAATCCCAGAACAATACAAAGCACCAGCAAAAAGAGAGGTTCATTTGTACCTTTGGGAATTTAAAAGTAATATTGCTTGTGGTATGTAACCCGTCTCCTTGGTTGCAAATGTAGTAGCACTCATTAAAAATATGCAGCATGAATCTGCTCGGTCCAAAAACACAACCTTAAAGCTTTCTCCAAAGACCAAACTTTCTAAGGTAAATGGTGCTTTTTGTGATTAATGCAGAGAAATTATAGTAATTAGAGAATTTTATCTCAGCAAGTTAAATTTTACAGATTTCTTTTTCTGTTTTCGACAGGTGAAGGCGATACAAACAGCCTTTGGGACTCAGTAAAGGGTGTTTATTATAAGAAATGAAGAAATATAGTGCAATAGCGAGGAAGCGATCAAAACTGGTCGCTGAAACAATGAAGAATGAGGCACTGGTTAGAAACGTTCCAAAGACGAGGAAAGCAATTTTGGTATTACACTCAGAATCGTTAGACGAAACAGAATCTTTCAAGAGTATCTCAACGATCACAGATATGTACAACTGCTGCACAACTAAACCAACTCCAAGATCGGTACACAAAGCAACACATACCAGCTGTAAAATTCATCCTTTTTGGGATAACATTTAGAAATATCGTAACAAAATTCCTCCAGAGCTTTCATGACAAATCGTTTGATCTCGGTGCGAAATTCAAAGTCTTGAAGTTCTGAGCGAAATGACTCAGGAGGTGTGAACAGCTGAATTAGTTTCTATCAAACTTCAACTTAACTCTTTCGTTGAGAACTTTCCTACATGACATTGTGTTCGTGGCCTAATGTAAATACAGGCAATAACATGATTACGATTGCAATATGGTGTAAAAAACCACGAGTAAAGACAATAAAACTGCACGAGTCCATTGGGTTAGAACAATTTGTAGACTTAAAAGAATTGACAGGTGCTTATTTACACCAAATTAAACCAGAAATCATGTAATCTTCCATTAATTAATGTATGTGAAATAAATCCAGTTACGGGAAAAAAAAAAAGGCTAGAGTCCAAACTTTGTAGAAAATATGTACTAAACTTGTTGAATGAACCACAACATTTGGCTAAAATAAAAACTCCTAAACTTCTTAAAATTCCAAACAAAGGAGTAACAAATTTACGCGAACGAAAGCTCAAAAACATGCAAATACTAAGATTCCGCGAAAACAAACGAAAAGTACGCGAAAAAATGTCCATGTCTGTTTTTCAATGTCAAGGTAAGGGTTCTCTGACGTGATTGGCTAATTTGTGAAATCAAGCGTGCCGCGCGTGCATACCACAAGGATACGAAGGGGGGAGAGGAAGAGAAAAATTGTTACTTGAAATTTACAAGCGAAAGAGATTTTCTACAATTTATATTTAAAAAAAAGTATCATAAAAAGTCAAAACAGACGAAATTTTGATAACACGCGCGCGCATTTTGTAATTTGCACTCGTTTTAAATTTTGCACACGTGTTACATGAAAAATGCACTTGTTTTCAGCCAACAAAAAGCGCATTTTTTTAAGTATAGTAATAACCAGTAAAAAAATTCAAACGACGTTCTAGTATTTTACGCGCATATGAAGGCTCTTGCCTTATACAAAGCATTAGAGGTTTAACGCTTGTACTTCAAATGTAGGCCCCTATAGATTAAGACAGCATAATAATTGCCATTATTTGGATAAATGGGCATAATTTTCTTCCTTTTTTTAAGAGTAACACTGTTAGTATAGTTGGCATGTTTTTAGTTCTTTTCTCTTCTTTTTTTTTTTTTTTTTTGAAGGGAACATTACCAGAGTCATTGCCTGTCTTAGTCTCCAGAATTGCTTATTTTCAAGTTCGGCCCATGTTTCATTCTATTTTCAACTTTTAATGTCTTTGGGGAAGAAGATTACTGAAATGTTAAGTCGTTCTTTGTTTAGAGGACTGGACACGCTGGAAGTAAAGAATGCGTCTGTCCCAGTTCCCGCTTTCACAAGCAACAAACATGCGCGTCGAAGAGAAAAGTGATGCTAACATCATACATTTTGACACTTTAAGTCACTGCTTCTGGTCTGGAATTAAGTGCAGAAGTTAATTTTGTCTTTTCAGTGCAAGTCTACAATTCCAAATAAAAAGTAGTCATACTTTGTAAACAATAAATATATAACTTGGACTTGCTTTGTGTTTCTTTTTCGGAAATCATACTTTGGGAAGAAGTAGCATAACTTTAAAAAATGAGCATGACTAGCATAATTTGAAAAAACCAAGCAATGTTAGAAGCATAATATGCTACTTTTACCAACACAATCTATTATGGCCTATTCACATCACTATCCAGGCATTCCTTGGGCGCGCACAGTGGGGTCTGGGGGAGGGAGAGGAGGTAGATTTTATCACTTTGAAGGTGCCATCGAAGGCCACCTGATAAAAACTTGCTCCAACAGAGATAAACGATAAAGGCTGCTCTTAATTACGATTAAGGAAATTGATAGATAAGCACCATCCTTTGATGAGTTCCTTATCAAAGAAACAACGAATTTATCCAGAGCGGCACTTATTCATAATTTTGAAGGTAAAGGTTTCAAGCCGACGGCAGTTCTGTTGGTCTTGACAGTTCTCAATGAAACTCGAAGGAGAACATCGCTAATGTAAGCCTGAACTACGTTTTGCTTCAATAATCTCAATATGATTTTAGAGTTTTCCCTAATAAAAGATGAGAAGTCTAAAATAAGGGCTATAACTATGATAAGGACCGTATAGACTAGGTTAGGAAATTAAATAAGCACTACGGAGCTTTTTATGAATCTTACCTTTTTTTTCTTTCGGAAATTTTTGCAAAACAAAATTAATCACAATGGGGAAAAATTCTTCTTTAGCGCCCGGTTTGACTGCTACAGGTGATCACCAGTTTGGAAACAAATGGTAGAAACATCGTGAGGGAAGATTATCTCAACAATCTGATGTCAAATTGAAAAAGTTGCGTTTCAAGCAAAAGGGTAAAAGACTGTGTACATCATAACTTGCTGAACACTCAGATTTCCTCAGCGAAAGAGAAGAATAAATTGAAAAAAAAAAAGGAAGGTGTTTTTGATCGACATCAACTAATCTGCATCCCTCCGACATAGCACTCAAATTCGCATTCGCAGAAACACCACCATATGACATTTTTTCAAAAGACTTACAGAGGATGACTTCCTACTGATCAGACCATAAGTTTTATGCAAATTACTTTCATCTGAAAATGCCAAAGGCTAGTGGCGGGTTTTAAGATCGAATAATTGTAATAATCTCCTTCTTCACAGAAAAATGATAAAAAGTGGCTGGCTATGAGGTTGTTAAGCCAGCACTTAACAACCGCTTCTTCTTTTGATACATTCTTTTCCGTAGCCCTGTTGACGAGATTTTCTGAATAGAAAGACATTTAGGTTGGACAAATTGTAATTTGGCAGTTACGTACGTCATCTAAATGTAACCCCGTGCGCTATAAACACTTAAAATGAATTAAACTCCTCCTATGTCCTTCCATGAAGCATCTGTCCAATTTGAAGATTTTTTTCCAATTTTCCATATCGACATCGAGTCTATCGGTGGAAAATGTCTATTTGTCGAATTAGTGCCTCTCAAAAATCCTCTTTGATCATTTGATGACGAATGCTTCGTTTAGTTAACTTGACTTGCTCGACTCTTTGTAGACTGGTCTTTTTTGAAATGAGAGGAGCTGAGAATTGATAATTTCTTCTCCTTTGGGATTTCAGTACCTTGATCCATTTGTAAACATGGCAGGAATTTCTCGAGAATTTCTAAAACATATCTCCGTATCTCTCTCATCCGCCAGCAGTATAAGATGGGATTCAAAGACGAATTCAAAAATGCTAATGCCAGTGAAAACTGAAATATTCCTTTCAGAAATAATCCGTGCTCAGACGTTACTATGATCAGCATTGTACCTGTATAGGGAAGATAACAAGCGGTGAACACGATGTAAACATACAAGATGTTGACGGCCGATTTAAGCTTTCTTTTGCTCAGCGCTAATTCTTTGCAATTTTCACTTGCCGTTTGTTCTTGAGATTTTATTTGCAAACGATGTTTGCGGACAATGAGGTAGATTCTTACAAAAGTTATGGTGGTTGTCATGAAAAATATTACCGCAAATGTGCTGCACACTGCCTCTCGGTTAACATCTCCCATGAACAGGTAACCGAGAGCTGCAACCGCGCTGAGCGTCCATAGTACGGTCAGAGTAATGCCTACTCTCCTTTCTGTAACAATTTCCCTGTAACGAAGATGCAGGCTGATAGCGAGGAAGCGATCAAAACTGATCGCGGAAACGATGAAGAATGAAACGCCGGCAAGAAAAGTTCCTACAACCAGAAAAGCAATCTTGGTTTTGCACTCAGAGTCATCCGGAGAAGCAGAATCACTTCGGAGCATCTCAAATATCACGGAGATGTACAAGGGCTGTACGACTAAGCCAACACCTAGATCGGAGAAAGCCAAACCAAGCAGCAGTATTTGCGAAGGAGATAAGGCACAAGTTGTCTTTGTTAGGGCACAGATGATAATCGTATTGCCAAATATTGCAGAGAGAGCCAAAATTCCGTTGATTATACAAAGCACGATGTACCAGCTATAAAAGTCGTTCGTGTCGGGATAGTACTTGGAAATATCGTTACAAAACTCTTTTACTACCTTCATGGTGTTCTGTCGACGATGCCGCTGTAGACTGTAGAATATGTTAAAAAATAATCAGTGAAGTCTCGCCTTATGTACTTAATTTGAAGCCAAATTCGTAAACCACGAATATCGGTTATTAAAAATTTAAAAGAAACACCACTTCAACTTTTCCACCAATTGCGGAAAAAGTTGAAACAAAATTTCAATAAGTTAAAACAAAAGTTTATAGCTCCACAAAAACGAACTGCGTGAACGTGATATGTTTTCGAGTCAGTTTATTTATGCAAAATCGTGGGAACTGTCATATTTGCTCTCAGCCACTTGCGGATCGTTTATTCGAGAGGGACAACAATTTGTCAGATAACTAGAAGCAAATGGTATCAATAATCTCAGTTCACTAAAGGGTGTCACAAGTTACCAAAACGGTGACAAAGCGGCTAAAGACAATGAATCAGACAATCAGTTTCCCCGTTATCACCTCGTGCTCTTTGAATTTGATGCTTGTATTAAACTAAACAATACCAGAATCAAAATCAAACTCACCTGATCCACAAGGTCTTTTAATTAACACTGCTTCACGATCGTATGAATTTTGGTTAAATTAGTTACCGGACAACTGAAACCCTCTGTCAACACCACCGTCTTGGCAATGAACATGAAAAAAATTGTCATTAATTTTCATTCCAGACACCTATGCAATTCTTTTATCATAATTTTTTCCTCACAGTTTATCATGACATCCATTTTGTTTTTAATATAACTCAGAATAATTTGCAAGTTTTGGGATCTTTAACACCTTTGAAAGCTGGTTTCGAATACATTTCATTGAAACATTATGTGTGCTTACCTAATTCCTAAATCTTTTTTCGATATTCTTCGCGCGCTTAAAAATTCGCCGAGATTGGTAAAACGACTTCTTGATGAAAACGTAGAAAACGATTTAAGACTTGACCAACGATGTCTATATCTGATGAAAATTCCACTAATGAAAAAAGACATCTCGATTGAATTAATTGAACAGATATTTGATATTTAGAAAATGAAAAGACATCTATGTTTGACTTTTAAGACAACTCTTAAAAAATGTATGTTAATGAAAATACTATTAATCGCATTTCGCTGAAATAAATTTTTTGGGTGAGAGTTCGTATAAAGCAGATTTCTCCAGCGCATCTAATTACCATCACAATTGTTTGGGATATCATTCATTACCCACACAAAGAAAACCGAATCAAACTTTTTGACGGTATTCAGCGAGAAATGTTAAGAAAAAGCAATTATGTGTTATTCAAGTTCCAAGCTAATTTGCTCATTCTAAAGAACTTACTTCGCATTGGTCCGGCGAGATATTGTAACATCTGCATGCGTGGCTCAAATTACCAGAAAATTACACATTCAACTCAAAAAAAGGCGAAAACTTACTATGTCTATCATTTTCAGTCATTTTCTGTCCTTCTTTTATTTATTAGCAGGCTTTTGTAAATATGATTCTGAGGAAATCAAAGATACCATTTAAAAATCCGTACATCGTAATATGCGCAGAAAAATAAAGATGTGTTTTTTCAACAGTGCAAGAAACATTACAAAGCGATATTAGACATATTTAACCTCAGCTGGTTTTCCGGAAACATTATATTAAGTGAAACATATATAGGAAACTTACTTTTTTTAGCTAAGTGAAAACCAGTTACAAGTACGAGAGACTGAAAATTACCTGCTAATTTCAATAAGGCACATCAAAAATTGCCGCCATGTAAATTCATTGGATCGTTGTCATTGCAGCGGGTGAAAAAATTAACCCCGTTGCCGTTTCTCCTCTTTCAATACGTTTTTCTACCTCCCCCCCCCCCAAAAAAAAAAAACCGTATAAATACGGGAAAATTACTTAAGTATTGTGGAACATCAGCGCTAAGTATCGTTTCCGTTCCAAACTGCCAAATGGTATTTGAGAGCCTATATCACTTTCCCTGTAAGATATTGGACGTTTGGACCAAAATTAATACAACGATTACGTTGGATAAAGATCGATGAGAAGATTCAAATTGATCGCATACGGCCAGTTCGAACAATTTTTGACGCAGTCTCTTTTGACGGCACAATCAGTAACCCCCTTAACAAAGCAAAGATTCTCTTTTCCATGTTGATCAGATACTGATTTACTTGAAGTGTTAAAATAAGCTTGAGATCCTTTAGATAAGACATACGTGCTTGGCGTTGTGTTGTAGTCCTTACAGTATATAACTCCTAAAATGTCGTTGTGTAATTGAAGTGAAGGAAGTTGTGCTCTAACTGGAGCCGAAATCTTTTAGAGACCTGTCCTTCCGATAACCAACAATTGGGATACATTTGCGCAAGGTTATTGTGTTCATTTCAGCGAGTATGGCAAACCGACAATAGTGGTCATGGAGTTCTTAACTAAGGAGACAGTTAATCCTAAATCAGTAATATCAGATAAAATTTACAAATTATTCTAGAATTGATTAAACTTAACAAAACTTGACAAATGGAAGCTGCATCAACAGCAGCATCAATAAATTGATTTTTAATTTCACAAAAAATCATTGTTTCCCCAACAACCCCGATAAACAAATAAGAAGATTGCGAAGAGCTGTTATAGATAGCAGAACCGATTTCGTAAACGTACGTTGGGTTCCTTCGACGGTTGCTTTGTAAGGGCTCGTTTGGATGCGAGTAAGCAAAAGAGGATAACGCTATCCAATGGATAAATCGCTATCCAATGGATAAATCGCTATCCAGCGAACAGTGTTCACAAAACGTACTATACCATCCAGCGGATAGCGATTTAACCAGCTGATAGCGTCTTACCCTTGAACAAAAACAATGAAACCTTTACGAAGCGTATATCAGATTTTCCAGTACCGAAATCCCTCATTCGTTATTAATCTCCTTACTCTAGTTCTTTCCGAAAGCTAGGGGGACTGCTTTTGTAATTGAATTGTTTTTTTCAAGCTGTTGCAAGTCCCTTTTGCCGTTACGAAAAAAAGGAAAATTTCTTCGCTGTTCGCATCGGAGCAGAACTATTGTTCGCCGATAGTGATAGAGGTTTCTACTAGACTATATATCATATACATGCATATCATATCATTACATGTAAAAAAGAAAAAAACGCATTCAATTTAGGACCATTCAACATCTTGGATTTTCCTGGCGTGTGGCAATATCGGTCAAATTTTTTTTTTGCTCTTTTTTTATTACCTTTTGGCTCACCGTACATATTTACTAAGTTGTGGGGTTTCTTGTGAAATTGTAGAGGAGTTGCGGTCGCCTAAATATCCTATTTTCAGACGACGAAATTGGAGGTCCCGCGGTTTCAAAATCCTGTTCAGAATTTAGCAGTATCAATCGGACTTGGCTTTAGTGGGGTTTTGCATTAACCGACAAAAGTCTGGCTGGCAGTCTTTTTAATCCGGAGTTTGGCTTGGTTATCACTTAGACTTTGCAAATAACCAATTGTCTGTTCCAGAAGCCAGGATTTTAAAGCTAGTTTTTTTTTTTTAGTATTAGCTAATTTTGGGGCCGTCTTTTTTAACAGCAAGGGATCCTGCAAGCATAGCCGTCGGCTCAATTTGATATTTATGGTTTTTAGCTACATTGTTAGTTCGATATCACGCTCATGTCTCCCCACAATTCCCCCACTCCAAAAACACGGGTGAAATTGTAACGCCATGATAAAGCTATGCAAATTTGCTTTACCATAGTTGGACATTGGCGCTAAGTCACGTTTCCGTCCCAAACAAACTTGTCAGTTGAAAGATAATTTCTTTTATCAAAAAATAATGGTTTGATGATGCGAATTGGCCAAAGTAAATTGTTCTACAGCTAACCTTAGGAGCGTTGTCTCTTCCTTGGAGCATGTCAGAGTCTTAGAGTCTTAACCCTTTAACTCCCAGAAGTGATTGACATGTAAATTCTCCTTATAATATCCATACATTATCCAGCAAACAGGTAATGAGAATACTTAAACTCATCAGGTATAAGATATCACCTTGATTGAACACCAAATTCTCGTAATGAATTTATAAGGAAATGTGTAGCAGCCAGAGGGGAGAATTAACAATCAGATCTTGGGAGTTAAAGGATTAATAGGATTAACCGTTAGCCATAAAACGTCAAAAAAAAAATTCAGCCGTAAGACATAAAAATTGACAAATTTAACCGTGAGTCGTAAAAACTGTGAAGCGTAAAAAATTTTCTCTTTAAATCGTAACGGAAATTAATTAATGGTTATATATGTAGCCGTAAAATGGCCAAATTTTAAACGTTAGCCGCCAGAGCCAGCACCCCGTTGAGACCTTCTCGTGGTTGAAAGAGAATTTGGTAAATTAGCCACCGGAGAGAGATTTTAAAGCTCACAGTTGGAGCATTGGCTCTTCGTTATAGCGAATTCTCTATTCTATGTAGGCTGAAAAACTGACTTTAATGTTCTGGGACAGCAAGCTTCAGATCCTTCAGTTGGGAATCTTTGATGTGTCTAAATAGAGGGTCTCAATGGGGTGATGGCTTTTACGGCTAACGATTAAAATTTTGGCCAAAATACGGCTAACGGTTAACACCTTTCCATTGTTTCCACCAGACATATTTTTACGGTTAACTCTTTTTACGGCTAACGGTTAAAATTTGTCAATTTTTAGGTCTAACAGCTAAATTTTTTGGCCGTTTTACGCCAAACGGTTAACCCCATTGAGACCCTCTAAATAACATTCAAATCATCTGGGCTTGTCATTATTAAATGCAACGAAACTTGCACTAAGCATTTGCCTAATTAAGCTACGATTTTTTATTTCGAATATTTGATAAGGACAAGTTGTTGCCACTAAGTTTCCGTGCCAATAATATATTTACGAACTCTAGTATCATTTGCAATTGGTGTCAAAACCAAGGTAAACTCCTGAGAAAGGTAATCAAAATTTAATTTTTCTGTCATGGTCGTCTTCGACAAAAAAGAAGAAAAATAATTTTGGCCGCAAACTGAGGGCTGAGGTCGCTTTGTCGTGTAAATCCATTGAAAACGTATAATCAACACCGTAAAACCATAGGAGACCTGGATATTGATGAGATGTGACGAGATTCATTAGTATATTTTGTACATTAGCTGAAATGTTGTTGTCTACAGCAATCGTTTCTCCCATACTTTTAAACCTATAAATAAATCTCGTGTGGACGTTTTCTGTCTAACCCCATGGAAACATTCAGAAAAGTTAATCTGCAACTACTTGACTGAGAATCGGAAGGCTTTTTGTTTGAAAACTTTCTTAAAAGACCGGAACGGAAATCGCATCCACAAAAAGGCTCATTTAGAAAGAGGGAGAGACAGAGGAGGAGACAGTGAGAGAGAGAGAAAAAAAGTTTCAAAACAAGATTCGTGTCTCAGTATTGGTTAACCTTAATGAGTCAGATTAAGAGCCTCTCGTATTCAAAGAATTATTTTTGATTTAAGTGAATTGAATTTTCATATGAGGATATCGATCGTATTAATTGGGTTCAGATTTATTGATTTGATGATACTTTGATATTCTTCCCAGATCCGTGCTCTTTCGATTTCGGCTAACTTCCTCATCATAATGAACCCATTTTTGAGCAAGAACAAAAGAAAAGATCTCTCAATGAATAGCTAAAAGAAATAACATCTCATCATAATCGTCATAAACAGAGATTTTCGTGTGAATAAATTCTCCCCCACATCTGCGATCTACGTCAACGGAAACAATTCTCTGCAAAAGAGTTCAAGTTTTCATCAAAGGAAAAATCAATTTCGCATGACTTGAAGAGCGACGAGTTCTTGAGCCGTACGTTACAAGGTACACGTCCACAGCCGTTTAATAAGGTTCATCAGCATGAATGGAAGTTTCTCTGAAGATTCGCTCCTTAATTCCTCCCGATCCGTGTTCCCATGTCCAGGTGCTGCGCAGATTCGTGTATCAAAAGGAGAGGTATCAATTTCCCTTTACCTTGCGTTCATTGTCGGAGCCATTTCGTGTCCAAGTACAATTCTTTTGAACATTTTAGTGATCGTAACAGTATTGAAGACGAGAGAGTTACGGACAAACTCAAACATTCTGCTAACTAGTTTGGCCGCCACTGATTTACTAGTAGGCTTAGTTCCTGCACCGCTAGCCATCGTTACAGATGCTTTGCATCATCGAAGAACTGTATCGTTTCAAGTGACTTGTACGATGCGCAAGATTTACCTCTTTGCAATGCTCGCTACGTTCATCGCTTCATATAATCACTTGATTTTAATTGCCTGGGAGAGGTATGTTGCGGTAGTTAGATGTTTGGAGTACAAGTTTATAGTTACAAAAGGACGCATTAAGAGAGATGTGGTAATTGCTTGGATTACAGCCATCACAGCAACAGCCTTCTACATCGTATTCGACGCCGCTGGTGTTCAGTTGGAGGTCATTTTGGTAACGGACATCATCATATGCGTTCTTTGGTTAATTGGTTTTTTATTGGTGGTGTATTTTTATTTCATGGTTTATAAACAAATACGAAAACAGCACCGAAGTCAATTCCGTCGAGAAGACGCTCTTATCAAAGCAAGGATCGAAAGTAGAATCGCCTTTACGGCTTTTCTCCTAACATTTTTCGTGTTTGCCTCGTTTGTTCCTTTAATCGTTTCACTCTTTGCAAACTTGTCACTCATAGTGAAGCAAACTTGGCGATGGACACAAATTTTCGTCCAGGTGAACTCTCTAGTGAATCCTGCCCTCTATTTTTATAGGAACAGACGATGCAGGAAGGCTGCAGTTAAATTGCTGAAATTTAAAAAACCTCAGAAAACTCAGCCAGTACGCCAGACTAAGCTTCTTGCGAAAAGGCACCGGTACTCCATCGTGTCTCTGGATATCAAAGATTTTGTCGACACCGAAATGGCTAAACGGTCCCCTGCGCGCTCACAGTCTTGGGCGGCAGAAGCATTTGAACGCTGGATCTCCGTGCGTGGAGAACAAGATAAGGCAGTCGAGGATAGAAGAATATCATGTCCGACTTTAATAAACCATGGAAACTTGTTTGAAGTGACTCGACCTGTTACCAGAACTATCATTGTTCAGATTGAATATGCACGCCAAAAGAAACCATCAAAGAGGAGGACGAATTTATCGAATGATAGATACAATGCTAAAACATGCAATCACCGCGGGATGCCGAGATCAGAGTCTTTGAATGAAAATGCACTAATCGTTTTGAAAAGTGGCCGTCCAAAACTAGCCGAAGTTAAGCATCATAGACGCAAATCAGCGCCATTGGTTTTAAGAACTGAAAGCAATATTTTGAGAAAAGAAGAATTGCAACATTGAAAAAGTTTTCGATCGATGGGCATGAGCGCTAAACATGACAACGTAGTGAGTGGTATTTGTGACCAGAAAGGAAGACCTCAGCGGACACCAACTAAATTCCCGAATTGTTTAAATTTTGTGAATGTTCTTAAGAGAAAAGTTTAGAAGCTGCAAACATTTGAATGGTCTAATTACTATAGATGAAATGATTTAATTAAACTGATTAAAACAGATTGACCATTTCAAATGGTCTTATAAATATAATGACACACCCTGATACCAGGTTCTAACTAGATGAGATATTTCAACCGCTCAAAACGGTCTTATTAGACTTGAGGTCCAACCACTTAAAACGGTCCGATATAATCCAAATGGTCTAACTAGCATGTGTGTTCTAACCTGTAAAAATGGTTTCACTAGCTAAATTTGTCCAACCTTTAGAAACGATCCAACCAATCAAAATTGTTCACTCGGTTTTTGAAATGGTCTAACCAGATAAAAAGTTAAACCTATTCAACTGGTCTACATTATACCTATATAATTAATCTTCGGAATAAACAGTTTTCATTTGAGGTCCTAAAGGTCTACCTAAATCGGGATGGAAATGAAAGGTTTTCCTTAAAATTTGTGCCTTGCACCGATATCTACGGTCATTTTCACCTGCCCACACAGATCAATGATCTCCTCGGCAGATCATGGATACAATGGATAGATACAATGGATGGATACTTTAGAGACCTAGTACTGGGTTGGCCAATCCCAGCGTCCATTCTGACCTCAGTATTAACAAATTCGCGTATTTACCTTTTGGGCTTTAGATTTCACGTGTAGTGTCACGTGACTTTTGATGTAACCAAACCCGAAAGTTCGGACATTGAGTCGAGCTTGCCCAAAAATACCTGATCAGATACATCACTGTACGCAGAAGTAGTTCGATTATTCCATGCCACAACGCGTCCTGTAACATTCTTCGCATCTGCTTCAACGGCAGCGAAATGACAACTTGCTTGACACACGATCAAATAAATGATAAAAGAAAGATGCCAATTTTGAGAGAAGAAATGTTTCTTATTTGGAAGTGGGTACTTATTTAAGAAAAATTTCCAAAGTCGAAATTTGGACACATGTGCTGCGAGCTCGACTCAATGTCCGAACTTTCGGGGTTTGTTTACATCAAAAGTCACGTGACACTGCACGTAAAAACTAATGCCCAAAAGGTGAATTGGGTTAAAATGACCTTCCTGTTTTAAAATAGCCTAAACAATAAGAATTTATAGTCATGTTATGGATCCGTTGAAATGGGCGAACTCGACAAAATGATCCAACCGGTTGAAATAGTCTAATAGATAAAATGGTCCAATTAGCTTAACTGACTGAAAATGGTCCAACCTGCTAAAATGATGCAACCGTATAAACTGGTCCATGAAGATAAAATGGCCTAACCGGTCAATAAGGCCTGAAAAGGTTAAAATGGTCCAGCTAGATAAAATAGTCCAACTGTTCAATATGATCCAACTATGATAAAATGATCCAGCTACTCTAAATGTTCTAACCAGCTGAAGTGGTTCAAATAGTTTAACTATGTAAAATGGTATAACTGGAAACGTAAGCATAGTTTAAAGTAACGCTCGCAAAATCCTGAGTTATGTACACACCAATAAAATTCAAAAATATTTTCCATTCCGCATGAACTGGAAGACGAGCTTGTAAAGCGGTCCGCAATTCAGTTTTGAAAGAAAAAAGCCCTAAAAGTTAAGCACCAAAACGCAAGAAAAGCTCAAAAGAATTTACAAGAACAACGAAAATTTGCCAAGAAATTGCAAATGTCGAACTCAACGGGACAAAAGTGGTGAGTGAACAACCATTATCTGTCGCTTGGGAATCAGTGGGGCGCGGAGGATTTGGGGATGAATCACGTGGTTTTCGGGATGAATCGGTCGTCTCTAACAGAGTATAAAAGGGAAGGAAATAAAATTGACCGCCAATAGAGGGAAACCCTAAGATTACTACTGGGCCTCGGGGCGAACAAATAAATATCAGATGACCAGTCCCCAATGTAGTGGTGGCATCGTCTCATTATCCGTTGACGCCTCTCAGCCTTTCCATTAAGACTTTTGGAGGGCTCTGAGGGTTGGGTAATAGTCTTTTGTATGAAATAAGGTACTTTTCGTGAAATGAAATACTTCATGTCTGCGTTTCTCGCATTTTGTTAGACCCCATTAAACGCAAAAGGACATGTTGCACCATGCAAGGGTAATCGTACCCGATTTTCAAATCGGCTATGCGCTCGGCGTTCGTTATTCTCCTCCAGAGCCGTTCTCAAACTCATCAACACTCCTGCTCAACGAACTTTCTTTGAGAAGGAGCGTTGCGTGACGAGTCTGAGAACGGCTGCGATGGAGACTAGGTGTTCGACCAATTACTCTCTAAAACTCCACTTCTCTTAGAGCTGCTAACTTTGTTCACTTTTCTGTTATTTCTGCTTCACTTTGTTCATATATGGATGTGGAGTTTTTTCTTTATGCCTCATAGAAGTATCCAACTTCCAAAGTGCCTATGGGCTCAATTTAACCATTTAAAAAAGACAAACAGGATAAGTGTAAACATTTATAATACCATGTGAACGAATCAGATATCGTGCCCTAACGTATGAAAATTTCCCTTACTACATTAAAAATCCCTGTTAAAACTCGTTTGCAAACCTTCAAAACAAAACTGTATAAATTATTTTGAAACACTAACCGAGTTTCCTCTTATGCAATATTTGCATGATAAATTAAAATCATAAGTCTCATCTGGTAAATGCAAAGCTAAACATGGCACTCACATTTACGTAAAACTTGCAGAAAGACAAGTGATTCGACGTGTCTTAACAATTTCGATTTCCTAAAAGTAATCAAAATGCGTCAAAATTCAAAGATTCGCTAAATGTCAACGTTATCCTGCTTAATGAAACGTGATTTTCCAAACAATAATTATAACTACAATAACTACAGTTAAATACATGCAGATTGATTTCCTTGAGGAAAAAATGACCTCGCTATTTTATCTAGCTACAACACTTTTAAATCAGATAGTGTGTATGTTGGCTACAACATGTGCTTGTCATGATTATGCAAGGTACACTAAACAGTTTTCATATGTTCATTGAAAGTGATGAATTTTTCAATTGCTCAACATGATTCATTAATTATTTGACCAATTTAAGAAAACTCCCAAAACGTCTCTCCAAATTATTATGCAGTTAGCCTTCATATTTGTTTTTACCACGTACTGGATGTGTGGTTTAACTCTTTCGAACGATGCAATTCTCTTTGCTCTCCTTACAAGTTCTGCAGAGTTATTTGGCATTTCTTTTCAAGTCGCGCGGTCTCAGCGGCTTTCTATCTTTAACTGTGCTTGCAACCAGATTCTGGGACTTTGTCTTCTTTAAGAAGCGTTTGCTGCTGTCATCTAACAGGCAACTTGACGCCGTCGACCGCGTAATTGTGCGACGCCGTGCAATCGAGGTCTTCGTTTTCTTTGGCGGCGTTATTTCGATGTTGTAAGCGAGGCTTTCTCTTCGCGAGGAACCTTCGTCTGGAGCTGCTTCATTAGGAAGATTTTCGTTTGAGCGGGACCGAAGAGATCCAAGTGCCGACTGCATGGCCGTGGCGATACGCTGGGATCGTGGTTGTTTAGCTGGAGTAATGCTGGGGGCAGACTTAGATTTTGCTATACTCGGTCTTTCGCTGTTCTTTGGTTTAAACAGATTAGACGCACCTTCCACCGATTTTCTTTTGCGTGTGTTGAATGATTTGGCCAGTGACGCGTCCAAAGACATTCTTCCCGTTTTAAGCACATCTTCTTGCACAGAGAAGTCAGGGTTCATTTGAGTTTCTACCGGGTAAGATGTCTGTAGATGCGGCAGGCACGACGCATTCCGACGCTGCAGCTCGGCCAGTCGGTTCCAGTCATACTCCACTTCAGCATCTTCCATTTCTGGTCCAAGCTCATCTCCCAGGATGAAGTATGCAGCACTGTTTGTAGTGCGTTTTTCAGGCGGGGTGTCACCTCGCATGTAAATAGCACTCTGCCGGCGGCTGGCGCGAGTCTGAACTCCAGCCCTCAAGCTTGAACTTGAGGCCGAGTGCAGAGTGTTGAGAGATTTGTTTAACTGGTTACAAGCATTGCTCGGGAGTGTAGGCGCTTGCATGCTTCCCTTAACAGAGCTTGCAAAATCCGCTAGCTTCAATGGTGGGCCTTCGTCAGAATCAGTGGAGCTATCCTCTTCGAAAAACTGTTGTCGAGCGTACATTTGCGCTCTTTCCCCTTCAGTGGCCTTCCTTCGGAGCGACTCTATAATACTTTCGGACTCAGCAGAAGTTTGTCTAAGTTCTCGTATTTGTTTATCGGCATGAGCCAACTGTGCCTCCATAGAGTGTACCTCTGTGCCAAGCCGTCTGTTGATAAGAGTTTCCTCCTCGACTTTCTGCTCCAGTTGATTTTTCTCAGCTTGTAATTCCAGCATGTGATCTTTCAGCTCTGCAAACGCCTTCTCTGTCTCCTTCATTCCTTTAGAAGTACGCTTAAGCTCCTCTATCTTCGTCAGTAGTATCTTCTCTTTGCTTTCCCACTTAACTTCAGAATTTTTCACCACGTTAACTGCGTCCTCTTTCGACGCCAGCGTTTCCTTCAACAACAAGTCAAGTTCTTCAACTTGTTTATCCTTTTCGCCAAATTTAGCTTCCAACTCAGCTATGCGCACTATCAAGCCATCTCTTGTCTCTTTTTCCTCTTCGATAATCTTGTCGATTTGTTCTTTCCCTTTCTTTTCCAACTCACTGTAATCCTTTTGCAATTTTTCGAGTGCTTCATACTCCTGTTGTCTCTTTGTTTCTAATTCGTTGTAATCCTTCCTCAAGCTTTCAACCTCCTCTTGCACAGCGTTCGTCTCAGTTTGTTTGGCTTCTTCTAATTGACGTATCTCGTTCCTTGTTCGATCTTTCTCGGTGTCTGCTTCTTTCCTTAGCAAATCAACACTTGCTTCCAGCTCCTCTACTCTAATAACATAACTCTCGCATTTGCCTCTCAGCTCAACACATTTCTTGCGCTCCAATTCCAATTCTTCCTTGGTCGTCTCGAAACCACTGACTTCCAATTCTAGCTCAGCAACGATGCTTTTAGATTTCAGAAGCTGATTCTCCAAATGACCGTTGTCTTCTCTGGCTTTCCTCACTTCTTCGTCCAGCGTTTCTACTTCTACTCGCGCTTTCTTTCGAACTTCGATCAATTCGTCTGAATGCCTCTTAGAGTTTTCAAACATTTCGCTTCGCGTATTCATCACTTCCTCTGACAGTTGATCAAATTTCTTTTTCCAAGCTGTGCGCTCTGCGTCGCAAGCCTCCTGGATTTTTGCGGCGTTTCTTTCAGCTTCATCCAACATGGATTTCTGTTTGTTAGCGAAGGCCTCCTTCACCTCCTCGTACTCCTCCTCGAGTTGGTTAGTTTTCGTACGGAACTCAGAGGCAACCGCGGCTTTTTCTTGCGCCATACTAACGATCTTGGAATCTTTTGAAGAAAGGAAATATATTGATTAGAAATGTTCGCAGAAAGAGCGAAAGGCTGTTTAGAAAAACACCTGAGTCGGGCAGCACTATCGGTAAGAGCCGACCAAAACAACCAAGTAGAGTGTTATCGCTAGCCAGTTACATTTTCCTCATTACTTAAGATAAATAACGCTGTTTTTGAAATACCATCGAAGAGATTCGTACAGCTGCAGTTTCCAACATTAAGATGGAATTTAAAGCAGAAATTATCAAGAAAAGGTTGCTCGAAGTATCATAGAAGTGGCTATATTGATAGGGGCTCGTTCTAACCCTAAGCAATCTCCTAATTACAGGGTAAACGATAACTTCCATCATAGAGAACAAACACACAGCAGGGTTCTAAATAAACATTGTTACTGTTTCCTATTTCTTTCCGTTCGAGAATCGCAAAATAAACTCACCCAATTCGCTTTTTAAGGCCGCTAGCATCTTCTCGTAAGTTTCTCTAACTTGATCCCTTTCTTTTTCCAAAGCTTGAATCTTCTGTAATCTATTCTCCAGTTCTTCCTCCAATCGCTGCCGCTGTTTGGTGAGTTCGTCTACCTCTTCTTTCATTAAACTCATTTCTGTGTCATATTTTAACTGGTTGTCATGTGCACGGGCATTGCTGGTTTGAAGACTGCCTTCCAAACCTGCTTTCAAATTCGCCAAGGCTTGTACTTCAATAGTCGTCTCTTGCAGCCGCTTTTCTCTGATATCAAGTTCTTTAGCAAGTTCTGCTTTTAGCAAGTGTTCTCTCGACAGAGCTGACTTCAGTTCTTCTACCTCTCGGAAACAATGTTCCTGTATATTCTTGAGTTGTTCGTCCATTTGTTCTCTAACAGAAAGAATGAGATAGAGAACTTATAATGTCTCCTAACATCAAAGTTAGAGAAAGAAGAGAAACAAAGACTTTTAGAATTGCATGTGGTAAAACCAAAGACAGAACAATCAAAAATGGCATGCAAAGCATACCAAACTGTCCGATGCGTGGAAAATTGCCACTGATGACCAACGATTACTCTTTCATTTGATTTGGACCTGACCAGTCGAAAAGCTGGCGCAAATTAGGGACCAACCAAGGTACAAAAGAAACCAGAAAACAGACCTCGAATGACTCTAAAAGTCGATCGTAACAAAGAAAGAATAGGCAATCGATGATAACTCTAAACTGTAGTAGTTCCACGACTAACCAGCTCTAATGCACGACCGACACTAATGAAGCGTGGGTAAAGGCTAGTAATAAATCGGCTCTTGCATATTTCCTTGGTTGATCAATATCAATGCGTAAAATTAGAAAATATCATCAAAAGACTGTTGATAATTACGTTTAACAGAAAGTGTAATAACTAGTCAAAGACTAAACGTATTTACTACCAGGGTTGACCTAGCCTGCGTAAGTGATGCTTTTTCGGCCATTTGATGAAGATAAAGTCGGCGGATACGAGAAGTTACGAGAACAACAACAATTGCAACAACGTGCTTTGCTCTGGCGCCTTAGCCTCTCAAAGCTCTAAAGTGCACCAAAAGGCCGCCAAATAAGCAGGCTAGGATATAACCGTGCATGATCATAGACAATACGATTGTTACTGTAGCTGCTTCCAACTGAAAAGAATAAGCGCGAGTTATTTTCGTAATAGACTGATCAATCAGCTTGCCGTTTTCACTTTTCCTTCGACTAAATAAGGTCAAATCAAATCTTTATGTGAGTGCAGTATGCCTAGGCGGACCTCAAGCCTTCCATACTGAGTTCACCCAAATACTTGAGCATTACCTTTTATGAACTTCGACCGCCAGCTGATCTTCGAGTTCTTGGATCCTGCTTCTGGCGGTTACGTACTCTTCCTTTAAACGCAAAAATAGGTGAAATAAATAAATAACAAATTATCTCCTTTTCCTCGCCACTCCAAGCTTCTCGGTACAAGACAATACTGCCTAATTTCTTCCCTTTTCTTATCGACGACTTCCTCCACTTGACTAAAAAATTGTTGGCTTTATGTTATATCCAGCTGCTCTCATAGCGAGAAATTCTGACAGCATGGTAGTTTACGCGCGAATTGTGCGCACCACTGGCGTTCGAAACCCTCGGCTACTCTTGACAAGGCCGGAATACTATTTATTTTTTTTTTAACATAACTGAGAATTATACCTTGTAAGAGGTCTGCATTTTCTTGGTGTCCTCCAAAGTCTCCTTTAAAGCCAGGTATTCTTCTTGGTTAACTGCTGTAGACAGACGCGACTCCAAGCGATTTTTCTCCAGTTCTAGTTCAATTACTCTGCTGTCGATGTTGACAGCTGCCAATGGGGCATGTCGTCTTGGTGATTCGTCTTGGAAAGAAACAACAAACAGCGGTCTAGCAATAGCCATTTTGTTAACTTCGTGATGAGAATAAACAAAATTGAGGCTATTCAAAATAGTTAAGAGCTATCGTTTGTCTCACGACAAGGAAACTGACATAAAATCTGAAAGAAAGAACAAACCGTGGTCTAGCGATAGCCATTTTGTTAATTTCGTGAAAAGAATAAACAAAATTGAGGTTGCTCAAAATAGTCAAGTTCTATCGTTTTCTCATGACAAGGAAACCAACATATAATCTGCGATTACGCATTGTAATTAAAACAACGATCTCTTGTAACCGGGAAAAGGGGTTATGAAGCCTGACCTGAAACTTACGGAGAAGCTCAATCACAGAACTTCTGTGACCCGAACAAGAGCGGGAAGTTCAAGTAGGAGTGCTCCCTAGCATTTACTCACGATCTATCACATTAAGCGTTAAGTTGAAAATACTGGAACGATGACAATAATAATGATGATGTTAAAAAGAAACAATAAAACAATAATAGTGATACTGACGAAAATAGTAATAATAATTGTAACAATAAGTTTGGGTTAAAGAGCCTATTTATTACTTCAACATGAACCGAGCAGTTTCATGTAAAGACCGCAGAGATAACTGACTACATCCCGAATGCGCATATCGTTATATAATCATTAGTGGCGCGCTCATTGTGATTGTTCAATTGCACGCGCCTATGTGCGCCACTTCTATATAGCCAGGTAATTTATGCCGGTATACCTCTAACAGTATTTCGTGACAATAATAATGATAATAATGATAATAACTTACAGCAAACAGTAATAATAACAAGAATGATGGTTTCCGTGTGTTTTCATAAATGTATTTAAATCTTCTACAAGGGTACTGGACAAACTTTATAAACTGAGTGATCAGTTTGGGTAGTTCTGATTAAAAATGATATCCCCCTGCTCAACGGTGCTGTCTGACCGGCCATAATTAAGGACGTATTCTCAAAGCACGGAGATCAAAAGAAAAATCGTGTTTAAGTCCATGAAAAAACAACAGGAGGGTAGAAAAGCGAAAAAGAAAGATTTGGTACGGTAGAAATGAAGCTTGAGGTGATTGTGAATATTGAGAAATGACTTTTAAACATGCACAAGGGATGATATTGTTTGCATGATTTTCAGTTTAGTGATGATGGTTACCTTCACTCCCCCTCAGCTCTTCATCATCAAGCGCCTTTGACCTCTGCCTCTCCATCCTAATTTCAGCAGATTTTGATGCAGCACTAAACGCCTATGTTAGAGAATACAAATGGCTTCCATGATTATCTTTTGATTACAGAACAGAGAACTCTTTTTTTTTTCCTGCCTTTGCAACGTGGGTCTCGTTCCCATGGCCCAGTAACTCGGTCAAATTCAAATTCAATTTATTTTCCTACATCGGACTTCTTATTGGTTGTTAAAACAACCATTAGTAACGAATAGATCAATTGAGCAACGAGATTCCGTGCTATTTACATGAAATTAATAACCTGAGGTCAATTCGACTCATGTGAAGAACGACGTATGAAATGGTTCTCAACGAATCTTTGCGCGGCAAAGAGAAAGACGAGGTTGAGACGACTAAAACTAGAATTACATGTACCACAGGGAAGAGAGAACATAACTGGAAAGTCTTAATGGCAGCTCGTCCAGTGACGACTCTCTCTTATCTGCTTCCTCTTCATTCAAAGTTTTAAATTTTTATATTTTTTTATCTCCTCTTTTTGGTTCAGTTCTCAATCTCAAATCTCCTCCCAATCAAACAGACTTGCTTCGCAAAACAACGCGGTAAAAGCTTCAATTTTTATTTCTGATTCTACCTATGGCAACACTTTTGTCGATTGCCTCTGGTTTATGACTTAGGGTTGGAGGAAGATCTATTTCCTTGACAAATGAGAGAAAATGAAAATTAATTCACATCGTGTAACGGCGTGGATCTTACCTCCTCCAAATCTTTCTGAAGCGTTGCAATCATCTGTTCTTTCCTGTTCAATGTGGCCTCCAGTTCGCCTGTTCTAAACTCCATGTGATGAATCTTATTCTTGTAGCGGTCAACAATGGATTTTAAACGATCCGTTTCTTCTCTCTAACGGTAAATGTCGTGTTGTTTAGTTAGCGAGCGTGTAGAATCTCATTCAGTCGATATTATGAAACAAAATCGTTGAAACTGAGACTCGAGCAGGCCGTGCGTGAAAGGAAACGTCTGTAATAGAGTGAATATGCCCACGACTGTCTTTTCCTACATGTGTGTAAGACAAGCAAAACACGCCCCCATCTAAAAATGACTTGCATCGCAAGACTTTCATCCCACTGGACACAAAGTTAAACATCTTTGGAATATGACCACGAGGAATACAACCAAACATTCCCCCATTTTGGCTCAGGTTAACTCGATCAAGTGACGTACATATATAAACCAATTGAGCGAGAATTAATTACCGCATTTGAAGGATTATCTTGAGCGATAATAAGAAACGTAAAGCAGTCACTTTGCAAGATATTTAGCTAGATTAGGTAGAGAAAAACCAAAGCGTCAATTGTAGGAGTTTCAAAAAAAGCAGGTTACCGTCGGCCACCGCCTGTTTAGGGTGCGAACTAGCTCTAGTGTCTGGGATTCGCCTTACGGCACGGCCACCTATTACAATATCGGCATCCGCGCATTGAAAAAGTTACATTGAAACCCAAGCAACTGAAGGAAAACTAAGTGAAAAAGAGACTTTTTGACACGGATTTAAAAATTTGAAATTTCCCAATTTAGGCGAAAATTTTCAGTTTGCTCAAACATTATAAATACACTTGAAGAAAACGAAAGCAAACGCAGCAATCACCTCTGTTATTTTACAGCATTAAAAAAAAAAAAAAAAGCCTCACCTCTTTTTCAAATTGTTCCTTCTCTTGAATGAAAGTGGTAACTCTCTGCTCAAGATCTCCACACTGTTGCTTGAATGTCTGCAGTTCCACCACCTTCTGCTTCAACCTAAAGACAAGAAATGCGCATTGATTTATGGCTACCTGACAATGGTCGTGTTCCCCCTTCGTTTCTGATTCGAAAAAAGCGAAAACAAAGTAAGCGTTGGTCATCTTCGCTGCGAGACAAACTTCTCATAACACAAGATTCACTTCACCCCTGCTTGCTTGGGGAAAAAGAGACCTAAAATTATTTGCTGTTAAGGTCCACAGATCACACAAGAGAGACTTCTACTATTCGTTGCTATCGTTTACCTGGCATTCTCTTTATTAGCCTTTTCGTATTCATCTTTAAAGTGCCTCATAAGTTCCAATTCATCAGCTGACGATAGTAGTTTTGTGACCTCTTTGCGCAATTTTAAGATTGTGGCATCTAAAAACGGAGAAAAGGCGCGTTAAAGCCAAAAAAAACTTCGCAGGTCTTTAAACCCTTACTTCGGACATTTTACCGGCTTCCGAGCAACTTGGCCTTGTGCTGTTGTTTAGTGAAAGACTTGACCAGCTTCATATACTGCTGACTAGCATGCCTTCTCTTCCAGAAAAAAAAAGTGTGCGCAGTGTAATTCTTTAAAAATGTCAGTTTTAGATGTTTTCTCTGCTCTGTTTTACCTCTTGCATCAATCTCCTTGTTCTTTTCTGTAACTTCAGCCTCTAAGTCGCTTTGCAAATGAGCCTGTGAGTCTAAAGAGGCTTGTAGCTTGGTAACTTTCTGTTGCAACTTGTTCAGCATTAACTGCCAAAGACGAAGGAAGTAATTTTATTGTTTTCAGAAACTTTATTTTACCTATTAGATGGGTTTAGTGTTAGATAGGTTCAGCAGAACGTTATCGGAAACGGGCAAACGACAAAAGTTCGACTTTTCCCGGGTGTCCACGGTCGGTATTACTCTAAAGCGAAGTTTTTCTTCTAATTAAGAAAACTAATTTCTCTTCAGGTTATTTTCCTGCAGGATTCTAGCCGGTCATCATGTTGTCCCTTGGCAAGACACTAAACTGTAACTGTGCCTCCCTCTGCCCAGGAGTACATGCAAAGATAGGTTCCGGCGAACTGTCAAAGGAACGTAATGAGATGTTGGGAGGGAAGGGGGATAAACTTCAATAGACTGACAACCCATCCAGGGGGAGAAGGAAAACTGCCAGTCCCATAATGCTACAAAAACTGGGATCAGCTTCGGCTGCATGGACCACTGGCTCCGAGTAGACTATACTCCTTAAGCTTACCCAGTTACATATTAAGGGAAAAGTTTCTTTGTTTTTTTTGCTTTCTTTTTCTCTAAATGTCAAGCATAGACACTGTGTCCTCTTCACTTGAATGTGACACTGGAGAGAAAACTACATGTATTCAACACAGATTTTACTCTTCAGAAAACTGGGGTCTGAGCAGTAAAATCTTTAAAACACATAGACATACAAAGATAATGGCCTCTACATGATTGTATATTGTTCCCTGCCCAATGGGGAGTGCCTGTACTTGCAGGCGATGCTGCAAACAATCTTTTTCAAAACCCATTAGTTACTTAGTATCAAAACAGAATCATTATAAAGTTATGGAATAAAGAAAACTGACCTGATTTTGTTTGCTGCGTAACTGTGGAGACCCCACAAGAGATGTTAAGGGGAATTGGTGAAAAAAGCCTCCACTGGTGACTGGACAGTTAAAGGTGAGGGCATGTGATCAGAATCAATGTCTAATTTTTGGCCTTCTACTACATTCACTGCAAAAAAAAGAAGTGAGATGAAATGGTTGGCAAGTAAGTTATCTAGAAGTGGTACTTTCTCCACCAAGTATCACAGCACCAATTCAAAAATTTCCATCTATTCTATACTTTGTAAGTTATCTTGAAATACTCTTAGCCCTTGTTAGGCTCTGATGTAAAAACAAAGACAAAAACAAAACCATTAACAAAGAAGAAATGTTTTCTGAATCAAAGTTTGAACAACTCTGCATATCAAAAATTCCTGGATCTGCCTCTACCTATTTGGCAATTGTTCACCCAAGTGGGGATGGCTAGCAGAGGACATTTACATGTACAGAGCCACAAAGCAGTAAGGTAAATATCCACTCAATACGTAGCCATCTAAACTGAAGTGAAACAACTTGTAGTTGTTTTAGTTTATTCTAAAACAGTGAGACATTACAGCACAAAAAGGTGATTTAAATTTATTTCATCTGGCAAGAATTTCAATTATTTTGGGCAAAAATCCTTAGAGTGAGTAGCCAATCAAGAGAAGGCCTTTGACCACTACCAACTGTTTTAGTATAATACTATTAGTGTAATTGCTTTCATTGATCATAAAGATGCATACACTCTGATTGGTCCAGGACTGCGTCATATCTCACGATAATCACCTTGTGTGAGGTGATTATATTGATACGAGTAATCAAGAGAATTGTAACAAAAGATATGCAAAATGGTCCTTCTTTACAGAATGGTTTCAACAACAGAATGAATTAACACCAGAATTCAAAAGCACTTGTTTGAGCAATCAAACTGAAACATTATTTTATTCACCTTAGGCTCAGCAAATATTGTTAAATAATACTTTAACTTCATCATGGGATTATTAAACAATATTTGCTTTGCCCTCTTATTGAATAATTTTAAATATCACAGATATGTCCATCAATTGACCAATATGTTCACCATGGCTATCTCATGTAGTACACAGATGCACTTTATCTAAGAAACACGTTATTTTAGCTGCACACATTCTTTTTACTCTCTGTTATTTCAATCCTGTAAAGCTACATTCATGTACAACTCACCTTGTTTGCTTAAAATGTTAGCAAAGGATTCAGCTGTGAGACAACCTTGTTCCCTGTCAGTAAACACAGATTCAATCAGGAATTTAAAACTGAAATGATCTTCAACATCCATTTTGGTAATCTGATCCACAAATACAGCTACATTATCACACTGTGGTTTGCTCCACAAAGTAACAGTGTAATAACCTGTAGAAGAAGAAAACCATGAGGGTATAAATTTTTGTGACCTTTGACCTTGCAAGTACACATGCTGTTTGAAACAACTTCTAGTGATCCACAAGGTCCTAACCCTTCACTCCCAAGATCTGATTGTTAATTCTCCCCTCTAACTGGCACACAATTCCTTGTCAATAAGTTATGAGAATTTGGTGTTAGATCAAGGTAACAACTTCTTCCTGATAAGTTTGAGTATTCTCATTGCCTGGTGGCTGGATAATGTACGGATATTATAGGGGGAAGTTGCAAGTTAATCACTTCGGGGAGTTAAAGGGTAAAATGGTCTCACAGCTCATGCCAAGCCTGGTAAATATTGGGTGGAAAGAAGTGCAAAAAATTTTAAGGCAGAAAAAATTATCAGTTGACAGCTACCGGAAGTTTGATCCTCACTCTAACATTGTGATTTTCATAAAAAATAGGTGGTCATTTGTGCTGACATACAGTAGACAGCAAATTCCACTGGTTAACCACTCTTATTGAAACCCCTGGGTGGACACAAACAATTTGGCAGTTCAATCATAGGTGAGACATTTTTTTTCATTTGCCAAACTTGTTTATCAAGCAAACATATAACATTTCATATACTCATCTAAGAAGATCATCTAAGAATGAAAAATAATAAGAGTAAAAAAGGGAATCAAGCAACCTTTGCTATTTCTAGTTCATTTCTGTTCCTGAGATAATCTTCTTTATAACAGAGTAAAAGTCCTGGCGGTGAAATCCTGAAAGGAAGAGAGTTAAACACAGAAATTTTTTCATGTGCTTACTAAATATTTTTTTCATTTATTTCACATGAATGGGGAAAAAGTGCTAAATTATCTCATTATATTTATCATTAATTGCTCAGGGACCCACTGAGCAGAAGCCCATGTCACATTTCAGCCACGAAGCCTGACCCCCCTATGACTAAGCCCCTGGTGCTGAAGTGAGAATGACAGTCTATGCACAAGTTAGTAACTATGTGGAATCAAAAATTTGCTGCAATCAAAAATTTGTAAAATATGGTCATCACTGCTTTCTGCTCATGGTCATTCTCTCCACAAGCCTTAATATATTTTCCAAATATTAACAGTCTTCAAAAGCAACCCAAGTTAAATCTCAGCTCATTACTACGCTCTACTAACCATTGATTTTTACAAACTTTCAATTGTCTAACTGTTTCAACAAATACATATACATAGCCTATTGCAATATTGATGGGGAAAAGAGGGATTTTTGAGTAACTTTCTAATTATGAATTACAAGGTTTCTGTTCATCATGTTGATTGAAGGGTTGTGGACCACCGAGTGAGGGGAGGGTGCAAACTACATGTACCTTTCCCCACCCATTGCAGATAGTAGCTATAAAAAAAGTGTTAATACATAATACAGGTCACAAGTTTCAGGTCTGCTTATACAGCAGAACCCTGCTTTGTTGCAAACTCAGTAATTTGGTCACCTAAAAATTACAGCCACTTTTTATGTCCTGGCAAAACAGGAATACACCTTCTTATAAAAAAAAACCCTCAGTAACATTCTAAAATCCTCAATAGGAGAGTCCTTCAAAACTTTACCCCTTTAATACAGCCACTAGCACTTAAAATAAAATGCCTGTGACATGTCATTGTCATTGTTCTCTGTCATTTCCTAATCAAAGAGTGATTTTACTGTACAGCCAAGAAAGAAACCCTCCTTCTATATTTATTAAAATGTTAAAGGAAAGTACCTCTTGACCTAAACATTCCTCTTTGGCAAACTGCAAAGTGATAAAAAATAAAATTTGACCCTATCCCAGTGATACAAGCTCCTGTATGGCGAATTGTTTTGGCCCAGGGTGACAGTATTACAGATGCCTTAACATATTTGCCTTTCGGGTATATTGGTGAACTTTAAACTTAATCAAATTATGGCCATCTTACATACCCTTTAGAGTAGGAGACTCCAATCAGTGACACATACCATTGCCTCAAGTTGGGAAGTTCATCACTGCCAAACCTGGAAGATCTTGGTGACTGTTTCCTTGGCACTAACAGTTACGCAATATGGCATGACCAGCGATATTTAAGTGGTCGGTTTCAAGAAGTATTGAAAAGCACGCTAACAAACACAAAATTTTGAAAGCAAAGAATTGGGTGGCGTTTAAAATAGAAGAAATAAAACATACCACAAATTAATATAGGCAACACAATAATGCCTTGTTGTGAGGAAAGACTGGTAACCAAACCGTGTTGTTTGGGAATGCAGAAAAATGTGAATAGCTACGTGTACGGGTGGTACAAAACAAATTTTTCAGACTCCGGTCTTCCGTCACTATAATTACAGCGCCCCTAAATCAAAACTAGGTACCGATGAGTAATGTGAAGGAAGGTAAACAAATTTATCTAATGAGTGTTCATTTGTCGAAGCAATTCAGGGATTTGGGGGAGATTGGAGGATGTAGCAAACATCGAAAAAACTACAAGATCAACTCGCCTCCCAACGAACGTACATGTACATGCATTGTATAAGCTTCACCGACTTGTCTCGCCGATCCTCGTCGTTTATCGCTGGTGGTAAGTGCAATGGTAAATCGGGTTGTGGGAGATAGAGAAGATTTTTTTTTATACTTAGTACTTACATTAGATGTATAAATCTTGAGCAACAGGTTTTTACTTCCCGGATCCGTAATGTGCTCGATTTTCTCATTCTTCTTCGCGCGTGAAGCGATTTGACCATTGATCTGTAAATTAATCAAACAAAGACTGGGAAATGAAACAAGAATATTTGCGTTAATTTTGCATGTAAATGGTAAAAATTTCTTAAAAAAAAAAAAAAAAAAAAAATATATTTCAGTTCAGTTTTTCTGCTAAATGGGAAGAGATCAAATGAGAAACTGTATGCTGACGAATGTACAACTCGAATGAAGTTTTTCATTGGCTACGAGCACTTCTGTTAGTACAATTGGAAATTGCGAAAAAACTTACACGATTAACTCACCCAGTTCAACAAAAAACTTGGAGCTGGCCTCATTCATTTTGGAACTCCCAAGAGAGCTTACACTTCCGCAGAAATACGTTACACAATAGTCCAAACAGAAGCAAAGATCGATGAGGGGGAAACGCCAACAAATCGAACCGCAAAATAGAATGTAAACTGCTTAGAAGATTTGGCGGTTGATTTTGAAATTGACACGATTAATCCCACAAAGCTTAGGCGCGGTGTGAATGTGTGTGTATGTGCGGCTGAGAAACCAAGCCTGCTACG